>NC_025993.2:162484365-162702199 GCF_000442705.2 Elaeis guineensis | reverse complement strand
TCTGATTTGAGTCGGGTTTGACCCCATTGAGTCTTCTTTCTTCATTCTTCAATTCTTGGGTCAATTTAACTCCGTTTTGCATAAAATTTACGTCGTTGGAATCCTCTTTTCTTGTTCTTTCTATTGATGATCTCTTCTTTTGCAAAATATAATAACAAGTATCAATTTCCTAATAAAGTTAGATAATTTAGATATTAATTGATACTTTTTATGTCAATTTGTGACATAAATCACACCCCCCAACTTAATCATTGCTAGTCCCTTAGCAATGTACCAAAATAAGATCATATTCCAAAAAGATCCTTCCTTTGCAAATTAATTTAAGATCGAAATTCAAAAAGTTTTTTAGTATTACTAAGTAATGAGCTTCGAATTAGAATCGGTAGTCAGTCTACTTAGGAGCTTTCTTAGAGTACACTTAAAGTTTTATAGCACTTGTGTGAGTGATAACTAACTTAGTATTTCAGTATTAACTTGTACAGGCCAATTGTATCATTTTTCATAACTTAGTTCGATTAATTTTCTATACACCCCAGATTAAACAAAGAACTAAGGTAGCTTTCACACTGTTTTTTTTTTTTTTTTGCTGAGCATCCTGGCCTTCCCACCACCGTTTGACGTGAATCTCAACACTTGACTTAGGTGAAGAGACCCGGTTACTAGGCTTAGGGCAATCCACATTTACTCTGTGTTTTGCATTTTATTTCAGGCAGGTAGCTCTTTCCTTAAATTCAAATTTCTTCAATTGGGGTGTAGAAAAAATTATCTAATTTAAATAATACTCAAATCCTTAATTGGCCTTACAATTAACACCTACTTTACCTTGTTAGTGTGCATGTGCAATTGGAAGTGCTAATAGTCTTTAAATGACCTAGGCCACCAAGAGTCTAACCAGCTAATCTTCTCCGTAACTCACTACATTTATTAGCAAATACTTTCTAACTTACTCTTATTTCTTTTCTAGATTAATTTATTTCAAAATTTTTTTTAATATATTAAATGCAAAAAATAACTCATAGTGGAAGGAAAAGGAAATGATAACATCTGATTTTGTTCAAGCTCTCCCCCCAACTTGACCGACATTATCCCCAATGGAGTTTATCTAATTTATTTATCCTAAGCAAACTGAAAATAAAGAAAGCATTAGAAATTAAATAAGCTGGGTTGCCTCCCAGAAGTACTAAGTTTTATGTCTTCAGCCAGACCAAACCTCGAAGCAATTTAATCAGAATAAGTTGGTTCATAAAGAACCATGGCATCTTCAACAGTCTCGACAGGTAATTCCAAGAATGGTTTTAATCGTTGACCATTAACTTTAAAGATAACACCATTACTTGGATTTTCTATCTCAACAGCTCCGTGTGAAAAGACTTCCTTTACTAAAAATGGTCCTGTCCATCTAGACCTAAGCTTTTCTGGAAACAGATATAATCTAGAGTTATATAAGAGCACCTTTTATCCGATATTGAAAGTTTTTCTCATAATTGATTGATCATGAAATGCTTTGGTTCGTTCCTTGTATATCCTTGCATTTTCATAGGCTTCATTTCTAAGTTCTTCTAATTCATTCAACTGAAGCTTCCTATGGTTTCCAGCGTCGTTCAAATTTGTATTTAGTTGTTTGATGGCCCACATGGCTTTGTGTTCTATCTCAATAGGCAAGTGACATGGTTTACCAAACACAATCCTATAAGGAGACATTCCTAGATTGGTCTTGAAAGCGGTTCGGTATGCCCAAAGTGCATCAATTAATTTCAAAGACCAATCCTTTCTATTGGCACTAACAGTTTTTTTCAAGATCTGTTTGATTTATCGGTTTGACACTTCAACTTGCCCACTAGTTTGAGGATGATATGGTGTGGCCAATTTGTGGGTGACATTATACTTTTTCATCAATGTTGCAAAAGGTCGGTTACAAAAATGGGTTCCCCGATCACTAATGATTGCCCTAGGAATACCAAAACGGGAGAGAATATTTTCTTTAAGAAACTTAATGACCATTTTGCTATCGGGTGTTCTACATGCAATTGCTTCTACCCATTTTGAAACATAATCAACTGCTACTAGAATATATTCATTTTCAAAGGAATTTAGAAATGGTCCCATGAAATCGATCCCCCAAACATCAAAAACTTCAACTACCAAGATTGGGTTGAGTGGCATCATGTGTTGCTTGGTGATTCGACCCATTTTCTGACATTGAGCACAACTTTTACAATATTCATGAGCATCCTTAAACAAATTGGGCCAATAAAAACCACATTGGAGAACCTTAGCCGCAGTTTTCTTAGACGCGAAGTGACCCCCACATGCTTGATCATGACAAAAAGATAAAATATTCATGACTTCGTTATCTGGGATACACCTTCTAATAATTTGATCAGGACATTGTTTAAAAAGATAAGGATCATCCCAAATGAAATACTTCACTTGGGCAAAAAATTTATATTTATCCTGCTTAGTCCAATGAGAAGGTATCTTACCTATGGCTAAATAATTTACAATATCAGCAAACCAAGGTTCAGTAGACACAGACATGAGTTGCTCATCTGGGAAAGATTCATTGATGGATGGTTCACTAGATGGTGCGACTGGAATTCGGGACAAATGATCTGCTACAACATTCTCAGTGCCTTTCTTGTCCCTAATTTCTAGGTCAAATTCTTGAAGGAGCAAAATCCATCTGATTAAGCGTGCCTTGGTATCCTTCTTTGCTAGGAGATGTCTAATGGCTGAGTGATCGGTGTAAACAATGGTGTGGGTCCCAACCAAATAAGATCTAAATTTTTCTAAAGCAAAGACAACGGCAAGGAACTCCTTCTCAGTTGTGGTGTAGTTAAGCTGCGCATCATTTAAGGTTTTACTTGCATAATATATCACTCTAGGCAGCTTATTTATCCGTTGACCTAAGATTGCGCCCACAACATGATCGGACGCATCACACATTAATTCAAATGGTTCAGACCAGACAGGAGGATGAATGATTGAAGCTGATACAAGTGCTTTTTTTAAAAATTCAAAAGATTCCAAGCACTCATGAGTAAATTCAAATTTAGTATCCTTTGCCAAAAGATTAGTCAGTGGACGTGCTACTTTGCTAAAGTTGGCAATAAACTTTCTATAGAATCCAGCATGACCTAAAAATGAACGTATTTCTTTCACAGATTTAGGTGGTGGAAGACTTGCAATTAGATCTATTTTGGCCTTGTCCACTTCAATCCCCTTTTTAGAAATGACATGGCCAAGAACTATTCCCTGTTTGATCATAAACTGACATTTTTTCCAGTTGAGAACTAAGTGCTTCTCCTTACATCATTCTAGAACTAATTGCAGGTGATTCAGACACTCGGAGAAGGTTAGGCCAAAAACAGAAAAGTCATCCATAAAAATTTCTAGAAATCGTTCTATCATATCTGAAAACATGCTGATCATGCATCTCTGGAAGGTTGCCGGTGCATTACATAGTCCAAAGGACATTCGTCTACAGGCAAAAGTACCAAATGGACAGGTGAATGTAGTCTTTTCTTGATCTTCAGCGGCTATTGGGATCTGGTTGTAACCGGAGTATCCATCAAGAAAACAGTAAAACTCTTGTCCGGCTAGCCTTTCCAACATTTGATCAATAAATGGCAAAGGAAAGTGATCTTTCCTTGTCGCAGCATTCAACTTTTTATAGTCTATACAGACCCTCCATCCCGTTTGGGTCCTAGTTAGGATAAGTTTGTTTGCATCATTTTGGACCACTGTTACCCCAGATTTCTTGGGTACTACTTGAACTGGACTTACCCAAGAGCTATCAGAAATAGGATAAATTATTGCACTATCTAGGAGTTTCAGAATCTCCTTTTTAACTACATCCTTCATAGCTAGATTAAGCCTTCTTTGGGCTTCTCTTGTTGGTTTAGCCTCTTCCTCTAAGTATATTCTATGTTGAACTATAGAAGGGCTTATTCCTTTGATATCTGCTATGGTCCAACCTATTGCTTCTTGATTTGCTTTTAGAACTGACACTAACTCCTCCTCTTGCTTGGGATCTAGGTCTGATGCAATAATTACAGGCAAAGTTTTTTGGATCCTAGATATGCATACCTGAGATGTTCTGGAAGGGGTTTCAGTTCTAAAATGGGTGCTTTCTCTATCGATGGTTTAGGTGATGATTTCACCATCTCAATGATTGGTTCAGTAGGAAGTGTCGATTCCTGATTAATCTGATTTTCTTTAAGTATTTCATTGACATCCTCAGACTCATGGATTAATCAGGGGTTAGACTCTAGGTCGACTTCATCATCACTAATGTCAATGGATTCATAAATACCATCTTGGACTACATTGACATCAGCATGAGAAGAGGATTCCTGTTCTAAGTTAAAAACATTAAGCTCAATGGTCATATTCCCAAAGGATAACTTCATTAGACCATTTCGACAATTGATTTCAGCATTGGCCGTAGCTAAGAATGGTCTTCCTAAAATGACAGGTATATGTCCTTTAGGATTCGCAACTGGCTCAGTCTCTAAAACAATAAAATCTACAGAGAAAATAAAATTTTCAACCTTTATCAGAACATCCTCGACCATTCCCTTAGGGATCCTGAGAGATCTATCGGCTAACTGTAATGTGATCCCAGTAGGTTGAAGTTTTTCTAATCCTAGTTGCTCATACACCGAATATGGAAGGATATTCATACTAGCTCCTAGATCTAGCAAGGCCTTTTTTATATTGGTTTCTCCAATAACACAAGAAATTGTTGGAGCTCCAGGGTCCTTATATTTAATTGGCACATGGCTAGATAGGTATGAACTAACACTTGCAGCCAAAAATGCTTTCTTTGGTACATTAGTGGTCCTTTTCCTAGTGCAAAGATCTTTTAAAAATTTGGCATAAGTTGGAACCTGATGGATTATATCTAAGAGAGGAATATTAACTTGGACTTGTTTAAATACCTCTAAAATTTTGTCTAAATGTTCAGATTTATTAGATTTCAGTCTGTTTGGAAAAGGAGCTCTAGGACTTTTAAGTACTGGACTAGGTAAATTTTCAATTTCTGGTGCTTGAGGTTGAAAGGTAGTAGTTTTAGATGGTGACTCGACAGATGAGTCCTCTATATCATCAAGTGCAACTACCTTATTGTCTATTTATTTTTTCGATCTTAAGGTATGAATGGCATTTACACCATTAACTTGGTTTCTTGTTGGGGTCGTGGACCATTTTGGTTCCTAGGATTTGGCTCAGGTTGTCTAGGTAACCTACCATGTTCTCGTTCACTAATGATCAAAGCCAGCTGACTTACTTGCATTTCTAGACGGACTATAGCTTGGGTGTTATTATTTATGAGTTGACCCATGGTTTGCATAAAGCTGGTATGTGTCTTCATCATGGCTTCTAGGCTTTTCTCTAAAGAGGTAATTTTTTTGTCATTATCATGGAAGCCTGGCGGGTTGTTCATCACTGGGTTGGACCTTAGATTTTGTTGATTGAAATTTGGATTGCCTACATTAGGATTCTGGGACCATGAGAAATTCGGGTGATTCCTCCAACCTGGGTTATATGTGGGTGCATAAGGATTGTTCAATGATCCTTGATAGGTGGAATTCACTTGTGCATACTCATTCGAGTAGGAATATTCTTCTAAGACATGGTCTGGTGCATTGCACCCTTTACACATGGGTGCAGATATTTGATTTACATTGGCTAGTCTCTGTAATTCTAAGGCTTTCAATCTACGTGTTAAGGTTGCAATCTTGGCCTCTGATGCTAGGGTTGGTTGAATTTGATGCATTCCTCCTCTTGAAGGTGTAGCTTTATCAGGTTCCCTAGTTGTTTCCCACTGTAAATTTTTCTCGGCTAGGTCTTCTAAGAATTGCCAAGCTTCAGTAGTTTCTTTGTCCATAAATTGGCTTTGGCACATGGACTCTAGCATGGTTCTTGAGTTTGAATCTAACCCCTCATAGATGATCTGGCATAGTCTCCAAGTTTCTATTCCATGGTGTGGACATTGGGTCAAAAATTCTTGAAACGATCAAAGTACTTCCAAAATGATTCACCAGCTAGTTGATAAAATTGATTTATTTATTCCTAATCCTAGCTATTTTATGATGGGAGAAATACTTTTTCAAAAATATTCTCACAAAGCCCTCCCAGGTAGTGACAGAATGGTTTGGCAGACTATAAAGCCACTTCTTAGCATTATCCTTAAGGGCAAAGTTGATTAATCTAAGTTTGACCTCATCCTCTGTTAATTGCAGTTTCATGGTTGCACATACCTCCTCAAATTCTCTAATAAATATATAAGCATCCTCTAATCCTGTGAATTTTGGAAGCATATTTATGATTTGAGGTTTGATTTCAAAATTGTTAGCTGAGGGTTGTGGCAACCTGATACAAGATGGTTGGATGGAGCCAACTGGATAACACAAATCCTTAAGGGTTATGGGTTGGATTGGTTCAGCCATTGGAACAACAGGAATTGACTCAATTCTAACTAGACGACCCGACACTCTTCTCCACACACGAGGTGTACAGTTCTCGATGTTTATACAATTTTTTTTTATAAAATTTTTATGTATAAGAAAAAAAAAGAAAAGAGAAAAAGTTCTAAAGAAAAGATCCTAAGGAGTCCTAAATCTAAAGAAAAGTAACCAAATTAATTTAAATTTTAATAATTTTTTTTTTATTTTTCAAACAAGTGAAACAATAAATTAAACTCAATCTATCCTAGGGTTAACCTAAATCTAGACAGCTCCTAACTGTTCCAAGATGACCCTTCAAGCCTTCCAAGTGGAGATTGATCAACTAGTTAGCCAGGTAAGTATAAGAGGTGGGAGGTTCACTCATCGTTGCCTTTCTAGACACCAAACGAGTTGGCCAGGCCAGCAACTGAACCAATTTAACAAACCACCCTCAGGGACTTGCCTAGACACCAACTAATCAAACAACTCAAACTTGGTAGAACTCTTAGGGTTCCTTGTCCTATTGAGCTCGAATTCCTTAAGGTTGACGTCTAATTGATTTTAAGATTAAAGGTCTAGGTAATGCAATATGATGGAGATGGTTTTTGGGCTAAGAAGGGTAATGAAATCTCCACCTTATCTTGTTAATGGGTTGATGCCCTTAGATTAATTATGAAAATGCAAATGCAAATAAACAAGATGACCAAGAATGTAAAAGATTTTAATTTAGAATTTTTTTTTATTTTGATATTTTACTTCACGATTATGAAATGTCTTTTGTTTTGTTTTATTTTTTTTTTTTTTTGATTAAG
Source organism: Elaeis guineensis (assembly GCF_000442705.2). NCBI lineage: Eukaryota > Viridiplantae > Streptophyta > Magnoliopsida > Arecales > Arecaceae > Elaeis > Elaeis guineensis. The sequence goes on along the minus strand of NC_025993.2, from coordinate 162,694,938 downwards.
TAAATTCAAATGATTAGGTCTAAAAGGAAAAGTAATTAACTAAAAATAATAAAAGAAAAATTAGAAGCATACCTGAGTTTTCCAGCAATCACCAACTAAATCTAGAAACCTAAAGGAAAAAGAAAGAGAGTTATAAAGTACGAAGAACAAATATTTGAAAATAATTTAAAACGCCAAATCCCGCAACGGCGCCAAAAACTTGATGTGCAAATCTTAAAATTTGTAAATAAAATCGCAAGCGCACAGTGTGCAGAGTAGCACGACCAGCGAGTACGGGTCGATCCCACAGAGACTTGGTTAAAAATGATTTTCAAATCTATGCTCAAGCGAGCTTTAACGAAAATCGAAAATCGAAAGTTGTTTGCTAAAGACAATAAGACTAAGGATCTAGGTTTTGAATCCACTAGATCTAGATTAGGAATTCTACCTAGAATTTTTTTATTGATCCTAACGACTACTCCTCTTGTCTTTCCCAAGCATAGATTATGAAGGGACTAAGGCCCAACGATAACCCATCAAGATTCTTTACAGGGGAGTAGTAACTAGGATCCCTTAGGTTTTCTCCTCCTATGCACTGAATCAAGCATGAACTATGAAGGGACTCTGACCCAACTGTAGTTCATCAAAAATTCTTGGCAAAAGAGGAAGAAAAAGAAATCCTAAGAAAAAGAAAGAACCCTATGTAAAACCCTACTCATGATCTAGCTTCATCGCAAACCCTAGAAGGGATGCTTAGCTAGACATGATCTAAATCTACTTGCAAAATTTAAATACAGAAAAATAAACTACCCTAATTTCATAAATTAAACTATCCTAATTGCATAAATTTAAACTGCATAATTTAAACTAACCTAATTGCATAAAATTAAATTGCATAAATTAAACTATCCTAATTGCAAGAAAAATAAATTGCATAATGTAAAGAGATAAAATTCATAAAAATAAGATTTTATATAAAAAAAATTTATTACAAAAACTCAAAGCTCGAGGCTTGAGAAGAAAGCTAAAAACCCCACTATCTAGGGTTACAAGCTTGATCGGAAGGCAAGAATCATTAAAACAAGGGCCTTTGGGGGCTTTTTATAGGCATTTGGGGGTTATAAGATTTTCAAAACTTTAGATGTGGACTAAGAGGTTTTAGAGGGCTGTTAGGGGGTTTAGGGAGCTCAAATCTCGCTCAAAAAGTACTTAAATCCATCAAGAAACCTAGAAATTGTTTCAGCCGTCCGATCTTCATCTAAAGGACCCAATTCATCTAATAAATCAAGCCGGAAGCGATTCTGGGCCGTCGGATCACGATCTGGGTGAAGCGCTGCGTTGGATCGCGCTGCAGAGATGGGATCAGGTCGGATGCATCGCGGACCGTCCGATCAAGGCGCTGGAAGATTTGTCGTTGGATCGCGCTGCAGAAGGATCCCGTGTTGTCCTAGTGTTTATTGATTCTTGCAATTGCCTTGATTACGGTTGGATCTTGACCGCTGCGATGGTGGCGTCCGATGAGCAAAAATGTGGAGCGTTGGATCTTGATCAGAGAAGATCGGACCATCGAGTGATGTGAAGTTACCAGGTTGCCTTCGGACCTTCTTCTTCTCCTCATGAGCCCTAGACCGCGCCGTGGATCGGGCTCGCATGCTTGCGGTGAGCCGAGACTCGCTGATTGGCTGGTTTATGGTGCGCCGATGGGTCCATGGTCCAGGCGCCTGTTGCTGTGGACCAGGCGGTAACCAGATCACCAAATCATTGATTTTTGACCAATTTGACCTGATTTGACTCGGGTTTGACCCAATTGAGTCTTCTTTCTTCATTCTTCAATTTCTGGATCAATTTAACTCCGTTTTGCGTAAAATTTACCCGTTGGAATCCTCTTTCCTTGTTCTTTCTATTGATGACCTCTTCTTCTGCAAAATATAATAACAAGTATCAATTTTTAATAAAGTTAGATAATTTAGATATTAATTGATACTTTTTATGTCAATTTGTGACATAAACCAATATCTCATATGGCATTTTGGTTATAGACTTACTCGAAACTCTATTTAGAAGGTAACAAGCCGATTCGAACGCATATCCCCAGAGGGAGATCGGCAGACCAGCAAACTCCATCATGGATCGAACCATGTCCAACAAGGTCCGATTCTTCCTTTCAGACATACCATTATGCTGTGGTGTTCCAGGAGGTGTCCACTGAGAGAGAATCCCATTCTCCTCAAGATATGTCAGAAAATCATTGAAAAGGTATTCACCTACTCGATCAGATCGAAGAGTTTTAATACACTTTCCAATTTATTTTTCTACCTCATTTCAGAATAGTTTGAACATTTCAAACGACTTCGACTTATGCTTCATTAAATAGACATACCCATACCTTGATAGGTCTTCTGTGAAGTTATGAAGTAGAAATATCCACCTCTTGCACTTGAGCTCATGGGTCCACATACATCAGAATGTACCAGAGCCAAGAGTTCACTGGCTCGCTCATCTTTTTCAGTAAAAGGTGACTTGATCATTTTATCAAGAAGACAGGACTCACAGATTGGAAGTGATTCACAATCACCTACTTCAAGAATTTCTTCTTGAGCCAACCTGTTTATCCTGTTCTTGTTGATATGACCTAGCCTACAGTGCCAAAGGTAGACTTCTGACACATTATCTATTCTAGGGCGTTTACCGGAGGTTTGAACCACATTAACAAGTTGTGATAGAAAGTAATTTCATTATTAAATTATCCAACAAACATTATAACACCATTCAAAATGATATTGCAAATATTTTCTTTTATTAAAAATTGATAACCGTTCATGGTCAAAAGGCCTACAAAAATAATATTTAATAAAAACTTGGACAATAGTGACATTCACTCAGAATTACGTTTCAAGAATTGATTACAAGGTTCATGATTCCTAATGCTAGAACTGGAACTTTGCTTCCATCTCCAACGTTCAAGAACCTCTCGCCTTCATCAAATCTCCTACTAACCTGCAGACCCTGCATCGAATTGCAAATATGATAAGAGCTTTCGGTATCCAATATCCAGGTAGTAGTATCACAAATGAAAAAGTTACAAGGTGTTATCATATAAGTACCTTGCTTCTTCTTCGGCCTGTTCGGGTCCAGGGAGGCAATGTATAGAGGACAATTCCTCTTCCAGTGCCCATGCTTCTTGCAAAAGAAGCACTTCGCCTGGCTCTGGTTAGGCTTGCACTTTTTGGTCTGACCCTGTGCAGACATCCCAGCATGCAGCTGCACCTTCTTATTCTTCTTCTTCTTGTTCTTCTTCTTTTTTTTTTAAAGGGTCAACGACCAGAAGAAGACCTTCCCACAACATTCACCGACTCCTTATGGAGCTGGTGATCCTTCTCAAAGTTCTGCAGCAACCCCAACAAGTCGTGGTAGTTCACTGTAGGCTATGTCATCCGAAAATGAGTAAGGAAGGAGAGGAAGGACTTGGGCAATGAATTAAGGATCGCATCCTTACTGAGCTGCTCGTGCAAGGGAAAACCCAGTTTACTTAGGCGCTCAATCATTTCGATCATGTACAGTACATGATCAGTGACTGAGTCTCCATCCCTCATCCGAGCATTGAAAATGGCACAACTAGTTTTGTGCCTTTCAACGTCGTCAGGCGTGCCAAAGGAGTCGTTCAACAATTGAAGCATCTCCTGAGGCTGGGCATTTTCGAACCTGCGGCTGAACTCATCATTCATTGCGGCCAACATTATGCACCGAACGGTGGTGCGGTCGTTGAGCCACTTCTGATAAGTATCTCAGACCGTCTCTCTAACATTCAGGGCTGGCTCCTCAGGTGCCAGATCCGTTACTACATAAAGGATCCGCTCATGCTCAAGGATGATTTTAATTTTCGATACCAGCTATCGAAATTAGGTCCCATGAGCTTGTCATTATCTAATAATGACCGGAACGACAGGGTAGTGGCCATAGCTACATAAAGAAAAATTAGACCTCTATTAGTACATAAATTATAAATACTAAAGACTTGGACTTTAGTCTAAAGTTTCTTCCAGTATTTTTATGAACTGGTAGCCTCAACCTCCAATTCGAAGAATTACTTTAATTCCTTAGTGGGTACTAGAATCCACACAAACTACACACGAGTCCAACTTTGGTTGGTCAACCCATATGCATCTATGGGTAGGTTCATAATCAGTTGTTTCTCTAAATAACTTCTAGTAATTGATTTTGCCTCAGAATCTAATCAGTAGGCTTTGGCCTCCACTAAAAGATCTGGTTAGATCCAACCATTAACATGATTTGATTTGATGAATCGGACCAATAAATGATCAGGTCCGACTTTGGCCGACCAACCTGACCACCATCAAAAAGACTCAAACCAAATTATCATATTATGAATGATAATTCCATTAGTCAATAAGCACCAGGCCTTTGGGCCTCCAATGATTATTAAACTAATGGACTCATTATCACTCACTTAATGGGAGGCTATGACTTAGTTATCAATATAACTTAATCATTTTTAGGGACCTAATAATTTTTGAAGATTGTATTAAAAGATAGATGAGAAGAAAATATCCAGCCAATTTCAATCCTCCCACTGACTTCATCAAGTCAGATTAAAAAAGATTTAATTAAAGTTGGCATTAGGAGCACTTAAATCAGTCAAACTGATTTACCTAATGACATGGGTGAGCCCTAATCACCAAGTGATCTAATCAAAATCTAATTCACCAGGTTGGCCAGGTAAGTGAGATCAGTGGTGGGGATAAGCCATTAATTCATCAGAGATCGAATCACTGTGAGTAGCTCTCGCTTAAAAACCATTGGTCAAACTGCCAAACTTATCTTAGACACCAACCGGTTTATTAGTTTTAATTTAATCAACTTAGTAAATAGTGTTCCACCGCGTAGCCATGAATTAAGTCCATCTTGGTCTAGTTAAAGATATGGACCCATTCAACTGTAACTATTGGAGTTGAGTCTAGAGTATCCTTGACCTAATCTAATTCAACTTTTGATTAGATTTGACCAATTACTCTAATTTAGTCCATTTCTTTAAGCTAACCTTAGATCTAACCCAATTATGGACCTAATCCATCTAACCCATTGACCCACAAGTTTATGCAATTATCTTAGGTTTTAATTCACAATTCTAGACCTACTAGACAACACTTAATTCTTTTAATTAAGTATTTGGGCTGATGGGTCAGGGTTTGGCATTTCGAAAATAATTTTCAAATGTGAAAGATTTTATTTTCTGTTCACCAAATATGTTGACTCATTTCACAAATAGATCAGCATATTTCATAAATAGCAATCCTATTGCTAATTACATAACAGAAAATAACTCAATCAAAATAAATCATGAATATTCTTTAGATCTAATCTAACACATTCATGATAAATTTCACCAATTGAACCTTTACAATTAATTCTTTTCGCTGCTTCATCTGCATGGGATATAATTACAGCGGCACCCCTACCGCCATAGGAGACCCCATCGAATGGGAGGAGAGGGCTTTTAAACCTTACTTTTCTCCTATGACCGGACGGCCATGGCAACCAACCCAATTCGATTACTTGCTACTGGGATCAAGTATATCTAAATATATCAATTTCAAAATTTAAATTTCAAATTTTAAATTTTGAATTTCAAATTTCAAATAAATTTTAAATTTTTAAATTTTGAATTTCAAATTTTGAATTTTGAATTTTAAATTTGAAATTTCAACCAAATTTCAAATTTTAAATTTTTAATTTCAATTTTTTGAATTTTGAATTTTGAATTTTGAATTTCAAAATTAAAAATTCAAATTTTGAATTTCAAATTTTTAAATTTTAAATTTCGAACAACTTTCAAAATTCAAATTTTAAATTTTGAATTTTAAATTTTAAATTTAAATTTTTAAATTATAACTTAATCTACGCATGCAAATATATATATCATATCTAAGAACCCACTCTGATACCATTTGTGAGGAAAATTCAGTGCAGGGATAAAATGGTAATTTTAAAATTTTTTCAAAATTATGATTTTACAGTGAAAAATTATTAATTAATCTAATTAATTAACATAAATTTATCCTATATTAGGATCTAAATATGATATATAGTATGTATTCATTTAAATTTAAATTTTAAATTCAAACAGTAAACACTTTACTGTAATATGTTTAGAACACAATACCTTTGTGCGGGTAGTAGATCGCTGTAATCTGATCACCGTCGGGAGAGTCTGATCATCGTGATGCAGCCACATAATGTGTCTGGCCTCTATGGATCATCCACACGAAGCTCCTGGTCTGATCGACTCCTCACGAGTGCTAGCTCGTTGTAGAGCCCTTTTGACGGCTGATGCTGATCAAACTCCTTCGATCGATGTCTGTCGATTCTTCAGATACTCCAGATCATCAACAGACGTGCTTGAGAGGATGTTGAAGATTTTTCTGAAATTTTATGGGCTCATGACACTCGTAGCTCACTTTCTCACTTCCCGAACCTCAGGCTAAAACTCTAGGAAACTCACCGGAAACCTTGCACCCACTTTTCTTTCTTTTTCTCTTGGAAGGATTTGGACTTCCTTCTCATGCACAAGACTTCTCACGCCCCAGAATTTTTCTTCAAAAATCTTCTTCTTGCACGCCCCACTCTTCTCCTCCTTTATAACCACGTCAAACGTCTTATCCAAAAGAAAGGATAAAGATGAGTAATTGCACATTTGAATTCAAATCAAATTTTGAATTCAAATGGACACCAACTCATCCCTTATCCACTAAAGGCATGAGGTGTGGCTTAAATTATGCATGGAGTGATTTCATGAGAAACTTTTTCTCATGTAATAAATGGGACGTAAAAAAAAGGATAAGGTGCAAAGATTGATTGCCCATTTAAATTGAAACTTTATTTTGAATTTGAATGGCCAACCAATCATCCTTATCCATTCATATGGCACATTAAAGTGGGGCGTGGAGAGGGCTTGGCATGAGAAAATAATTCACGAGAAGTTTTTTCTCATGAATTCAAATGGGTGCAATGGAAGTGAGGTGGCGCATGGAGATTGGGTCAAGGTGGTTTAATTATTTAAACCAACCTAATTGAATCAAATAATTTAGGTCCAATTAGACTAATTTAAATCCAACTAAATTAGGCTTAATTAGGCTCAACAAAATTCTAATCAAATCAAAAATTGACTAAGTCCAACCCCTGATCAAATCAAGGACCAAACCATCTCGACGATTAGGTCAACTCTTAACCTAATCGGATCAAACCCAACTAAATCCAATTCAATTGGATTTGATCCAAAAATAATTACTCAATCAAATTGAGTTAATTAACGATCAAATCACTAATTAAACTTCTCATAAATACTGAATCCAAATCCGATGGGCAATCGGACATCAGAATTCATCGATATGTAATCCTGATCGAAAAGTTCCAACCAGTGGGACTCTTGACCCCCGTACCCATAATGTGTGGAACTCGTGATCAGAGAATCCTGATTCTCGATCACTGAGTTTCAAACATGTAGGATTCTACATCAACCATCAGATCAGATAGGAACCTCTAATCGAACCTAAGCCGTAGCACAGGAACCAATTCTTGTACTAATCAAAGTGACCATCTAGCAATGGTACCCGACGTCCGGATAGATCGAATAGTCACAATCGCAACACTCAGAACCTACATGAATATGGTTACTATATAATTCATCCTTTTGACCCCTGTGTTTAGGACGACTCAGGTTTAAACTGTCAACCCTGATCAGATCATCCGAATCATGCTCAACTCAAACAGTCCTATGACTCCTCACAAGAACTACCCTGATCAAGGTTTTGCTAAATTGAAATACGACTGTCCACAGCTCCTAAACTGGAGTGGTCAATTCTATCTTGACACATGCACCGACAAGTCAAGTACTTGACTACACCCAGCAGCCTTCCGTCACTGAATTAAAAATTCAGGTAGTCCAGTGCCTAAGTGCAGTGAGTTGCTTGCAAGTCACCATGGCGGTCTCAGGTCGGAGGGACATTTATACCCATATTCCATCGGAGCAAATCTTGACAGCAAAAATAGTTTCGGAGTCGGTCACGTTCAGTACAGATGTACCCTTACATCTCACCTGTATGCCATACCAGTGTCTCCACACTCATTGGTCAAGAGGACAACCAACCTATATGGCACACAATGACCTATGCTTGATAAACGTTATCGTCCTTAGTAACAACGTATCATTTGGTCACGAACAGATTTAAGGACTAAACGGCAAATCCTCCTTTGTCGAGTCTAAATAGTCCTAAGGACTTCACCACAACATAGGAGTTCATTAGAAGATGAAATATTTTATGATGAAAAATATCAAAATAATTTTTATTAATTCATAATTCATGTACATATACAAAAAAAATGAGCACAACCATCAATAGACTGACGATTGGCTTTGGGACACTATTTCCAACGTCCCTTCCCTTGGCCGGCCCTCCTCCTCTCCCTCTTCCTCTCTTTCTCTCTTCCTCTCTCTCTCCCTCTTTTTTCTTGGCCGCCGGCGACAGACGGCCAACGGCGGCCCATGCGCCCCGACGGCGGCCCCCCACGGTCCCCTTCCCTTGGCCAGCCCCTCCTCTCCCTCTTCCTCTCTCTCTCTTCTCTCTCTCTCTCTCCCTTTTTTTCTTGGCCGCCAGCGTCAGAGGACCGACGGCGGGCTGCGCGCCCCGACGGTGGGCCCCGGCCCTCCCCTTCCCTTGGCCGGCCCCCTCCTCTCCCTCTTCCTCTCTCTCTCTCTTTCTCTCTCTCTCCCTCTTTTTCCTTGGCCACCGGCGACAAACGACCGACGGCAGCCCACGCACCCCAACGGCGGCCCCCCGCGGTCCCCTTCCCTTGGCCGGCCCCTCCTCTCCCTCTTCCTCTCTCTCTCCCTATTTTTTCTTGGCCGCCGACGACGGAGGGCTGGCGGCTGCGGTGGCGGTGGGCCCGTGCGGCCTTGCGGCGCCCTTCTCTTTCGATCCGCGGTGGCAGGCCCCGACGGCCCTTCGACGGCGGGTCCGTGCGGCCCTGCGGCACCCTTCTCTTTCGATCCGCGACGGTGGGCCCCGACGGTCCTCCGACGGTGGGTCCGTGCGGTCCTGCGGCATCCTTCTATTTCAGTCTTTTTAATTTTTATATTTATCTCATTATTTTTTATTTTTTATTTTTATCTCATTAGATTAAGATTTATTTTAAAATTTGATTCGATCATAATTTAAAAATTTTAAGTATTTCATTAAAACGTAGACCTATCAGTTGAGCAATGTAAGATATTCAACGATATCCGTATAAAATATATATTTGATTATATATTTTTGTATGGATATCGTAAAATATATACATTGGTCAATTCATTGGTCAATTGATTGTCCAATTTGGACAGTTTGAGAATTGTATTTAATTTTATAGGTAATTACATTATTCGAATGATATACGAAGGGTTCGAGAGAAATTTCGGACAGTATTTTTTTTAGTTCTCCTCATATATTTTCAGTCATGTGGGGAGAACTAAGAACAAATACTGTCAAAATTTCTTTCGGTCCCTTTTGCGTATCATTTGATTAATGTAGTTAACCTATAGAATTAATATAATTTTCGAATGAGATAGGATCTATCTGTACCTATTTGTTGATGATATGATACATTTATCATGTGAATCTTTTGAAATGATAAAATAATTAGTAATACTAAATATTTTGATTTTGATTTTATCATAGGTTTCTTTGAGAAAATGGCCAGTACTCGAGTTTGTATACTATTGTATTATGATGGCATGATACAGAATGATAAAACTGATGTGCAGTACAGTCATCCTGCAAATCGGATGATTAGAGTATCGTCATCATTATCATGTCAAGAATTATTGGACCATTTATACAGCAGTATTCTGTAGACAAAAAAAATATGAAATAAAATTGAAATGAAAATCTCCTAATCTGTCGGGACAGTTAATGCAGAGCAATTATATCTTAGTTCCAATTGATGACGATGAAGATGTCGAAGAAATGCTGACCTTTCCTTTGAAATATGTAGAATGTCGATTTTTAGAATTATATATTGAAAAGGAAGATGTACCGAGCTTTGGATACTATAGTCGGTTTTTAACTCAAGCGGACAATAATGTTGGGCCTTCCTCACTTTTCGTAACTCCTATGGTGCAAACCGATAGTATTGAGGCCGTATTTGCAGAACAATATTTCACTACTGTCGGCCCTAGTTGTCTAATTATTCAGAGTCCTATGGTGACTTCTCCTGTGTCTTGTGAAAAGTGGAACATGTACAAATATCCATGTTCATATATTTTAGCTGTGTCAAGAAATTGCTGTACATTTTAGTGATTTTGTAGATGATGCATATACAATTACAGCATATATGAATGCTTGGAGCGGTGACTTTAATCCATTACCATATGAAGATTATTGGATGCATACACGTATGTTCAAATGTATTCCTGATCATCATCGTTTGAGACTCAAGCAGAAAGGTAGACCAAAGTCAACAAGACTACGAAATGAGATGGATGATAGGCAAATAAGAAGTAAGAACCACTATGGCATTTGTAAGGAACAGGGTTATGACTGCCGCCGCTGTCCTAGGATACTTCAACACACTTCAACTTCAAGCAGTGAAAGAAATTAAAGGCTCTGAAGATATATTTTCGTCATTGTTTTATGTATTTCTATGAGATGAATTGAATTTTGTATTTAAGTTGTATTGTATGACAATATTGTGTTTAAAATATATTTCTCATAAAATGAATGGCTATCATATCATATTTCTTATTTTTTAATACATTTGTGATAATATCATTATTTTAGATTCATTAGCGTATTATGGCTTACGATTCGCGGTATCTCGGTCCTCAAGACAGATGAGATATTGCTATATTATCGCAGATGTGTACAGTTGGACATGACATATGGACTGCTAGGGTGCTACTTATTTGTTTTGATATGATAGAGTGGCATCTATCCGATCATGTCCTGCGACAGTTTGGTCAGATTCAGGACATCCCAAAGCAGTTTGATACCAGCCAGAGACTTCATCGTATTGATCGACGAGGTAGAACTCGTATTGACTGGCGTATCAGACATGCAGCGTATATCAATATTTGGGATGCACGTCGAGATCACATTGTTCATGGTGATCCTATTTTGAGAGACCGTTCATATACCGATGACTACATGGCTTGATTTTTTAGTATTACAGTGTGAGTCATTGGACAGTCTCGGTATGCAGTTTTCGGATATGCGGATGAGAGTTCTGCTGTGCGTCTTTTGGTAAGACTACAAAAATTAGTTTATGTTGTTTGTATTATATTTTTGTTTTATATTTTACAGTATATTGACTGTTTTATTTTTATTTTGTAGACTGATTCTATGTCGGGTCTTGTGTTGGATGCTCGTCGTGCTTTATCTACGACTGATGAGGACGAACGGATTCGAATACTGCATAAGATAGAGAGAACAAGTTCTGGAATATTGGTGGCGATTGGTGTTGATCCATATAGCTGTACGCTTTGGTATGGAGTAGCCGATGCACCAGATATGAGATATACACCGTCACCATATGTTCCACATATGCCATCACCGTATATTCCGCAGATATCATCATTAGATGCCGCACAGATACCACCACCTTTTGATCCACAGATGGCAGCACCTTCTTCTTCTTATATCCCGCAGATGACATCATTGGGTACCAGTTGGCCATATGAGTATGATACTTTCTTTTCAGACCCATCCGTATATCCAGATAAGAGGGTTGAGCGGATCGTTCAGTCCGTAGATAATCCGACAGCATCAGTTATTTCTGAGCAGCATGACCAGCAGACCTCCTCCACTGATATAAGGGAGGAGCCGTCACAGCAGGAACAGGAGCAGCCGGCGAGGACCTTCCTGAGAAAGTCCAAGCGACCACGGGCATCATGACGTCCTTGTGGGACTTAGTCTTTTTTAGATTTATACTTAGTATTTTTGTAATATTTATTGTACTATTTTTTATATGCTTGATATTTTTATTCTATTTAATATTATTAAATATTAATTTTATTTTATATTATTTAATTTTAAGTGATCAGATATTATGCTTTGTTGATATGGATATACATACTCGAATGTGTCTCAAAATATTAGAAGGAAAAAAGTTATGCTAAAAGGGCTATAGAAATTATAACGTAAAATTATGCTAAAGTTATTTCAAGCAAGGGATATTTTCTCTTTTTTTTCTCATTTTTTACTTTTTTGTTTGGAATATTTTTTAAAAAAAATAATTAGAAATGAAGAAAATAATTTGAAATGATATTTTTTATTTTAAATAAAATTAAAAATTATATTTTTTAAATTAAAAATTATATTTTTATTTTTTAAATATTTTATTTTTTTATGCTATTTTTTTAATTTTTTATTTTTTTATATATTTTTTTAAAATAATTAATTTGAAATGGAAAAGTAATTTGAGATGATGGTTTTTATTTGAATTAAAATTAAAATTTTTATTTTTTTATATTCAAAATTATAATTTTTATTTTTTTTTTTTTTTTTTTATTTTTTATGGTATTCTTTATTTTTTAAGTTTTTTTAGATATTTTTTTAAAAAATTAATTTTGAATGAAGAAAATAATTTAAAATTATTTTTTTATTTTAATTAAAATTTGAAATTTTATTTTTTAAAATATATTCAAAATTGATTTTTTTTTATTTTTTTCTAATTTTTTTCTTCTGTTATGATATTTTTTAAAAAAATAATTTGAAAAGGAGATTGTAATTTGAAATGATGATTTTTATTTGAATTAAAATTAAAATTTTTATTTTTTTAAAATTTTAAATTATAATTTTTATTTCTTTTTAATATTTTATGATATTTTTATTTTTTTTACAATAATTTTTTTTCATATATTTATTTAAAAAGATAATTTGAAATAAAAAATTAATTTTTATTTTTATCAAAATCATAATTTTTATTTTTTAAAAAACTTAAAATTAAAATTTTTTTGGCCATTTTTTTCATTTTTTTTTTTGGGAAAAATTTAAAAGCACCAAATAATATGGTGTTTTTAAAAGCACCAAATAATTTTTAAATTAAAAATTATAATTTTTATTTTTTTATTTTTTAAAATATTTTACTTTTTTATGCTATTTTTTTAATTTTTTAAATTTTTACATATTTTTTTTAAATAATTAATTTGAAATGGGGAAAGTAATTTGAAATGATTTTTTTGTTTGAATTAAAATTAAAATTTTTATTTCTTTGTATTCAAATTATAATATTTATTTTTTTCTCTTTTTTTTATTTTTTATGGTATTCTTTATTTTTTAATTTTTTAAAGATTTTTTAGTTATTTTTTAAAAAAATTAATTTTGATGAAGAAATAATTTAAAATTATTTTTTATTTTAATTAAAATTTAAAATTTTATTTTTTAAAATATATTCAAAATTGATATTTTATTTTTTTATTTTTTCTAATTTTTTTTCTTTATGATATTTTTTTAAAAAATTAATTTGGAAAGGAGATTGTAATTTGAAATGATGATTTTTATTTGAATTAAAATTAAAATTTTTATTTTCTTAAAATTTTAAATTTAAATTTTATTTTTTTTATTTTTTTATGATATTTTTAATTTTTTTACAATAATTTTTTTCATATATTTATTTAAAAAGATAACTTGAAAAGATAATTGAAATAAAAAAATAATTTTTATTTTTATCAAAATCATAATTTTTATTTTTTAAGAAATTAAAATTAATTTTTTTTCATTTTTTTCTTTTTTTTGGAAAAATTTAAAAGTGCCAAATAATATGGCATTTTTAAAAGAGCCAAATAATTTTTAAATTAAAAATATAATTATATTTTTTTATTTTTTAAAATATTTTATTTTTTATGCTATTTTTTTAATTTTTTATTTTTACATATTTTTTTAAAATAATTAATTTGAAATGGAAAAGTAATTTGAAATGATGGTTTTTATTTGAATTAAAATTAAAATTTTTATTTTTTATATTTAAAATTATATTTTTATTTTTTCTCATTTTTTTATTTTTTTATGGTATTCTTTATTTTTAAATTTTTTAAGATTTTTTTAGATTTTTTTAAAAAAATAATTTTGAATGAAGAAAATAATTTAAAATTATTTTTTATTTTAATTAAAATTTGAAATTTTATTTATTAAAATACATTCAAAATTGATATTTTTATTTATTTTTAATTTTTTTCTTGTGTTATGATATTTTTTTTAAAAAATTTATTTGGAAATGATTTTTATTTGAATTAAAATTAAACTTTTTATTTTCTTAGAATTTTGAATTATTATTTTTATTTCTTTTTAATTTTTTATGATATTTTTAATTTGTTTTACAATAATTTTTTCATATATTTTTTTAAAAAGATAATTTGAAAAGGTAATTTGAAATAAAAATTATTTTTTATTTTTATCGAAATCATATTTTTATTTTTTAAAAATTTAAAATTAAATTTTTTATTTTTTATCATTTTTATCATTTTTTTTGAAAAAAATTAAAAATGTCAATTAATATGGTATTTTTAAAAACGTCAATTAGAATGGCATTTTTAAAAAACGTGGTCTATGTGAAAAATGGGGTGGATAACGTGGACGATAAAATGCCGTTCAAAATGGTAATTTATCATTTTTGCATCAAACCGGTAAATAAGTTAAAACTTACATTATTTATGTAGATAATTTTTTTTAATATTATTTTGGAAAAGCACTCCATTTTCTTTTTTTTTACCAATTTATTTTATATACTTGATGGTTGTCCAGTAGACAAGTAAATATAATTATCAATATATATGAACACTATTTCATTTTTTCTTAAAATAAATCACTGTTACATTTCATATTCTGAAGTCAAAGTAAAATCACTATGGAAAAGCATGTCTTCTTGCTCTTACCAGAAATTTTCATGTTATTTTGGCAGAACTAGCTACCATTAATTATATGAACACTGGCTTACAAAGGAAACTAGAATCGAGTGAGGGAGTAGGTTTAATTCGGTCTTCTATTTATCTGCCGCGCCATTAACAGCTGCTGCTATTCCTCCATGTTTGAATTGATCGTTGTGCATTTTTGGACCATTACCAGTAGTTGCTTGAGAAGGACCTTCCTGGTTATTTTTCTACTCTTTGTTTTGGCTACTTCTGCAATCGTAGCGAGGATCACGCAGCAATTACCGAACCGATGTACCTCTGAGGCCATCTCCTGAGTTGGTTCATGAGAGAGAGGACCTTCATCAATGCCCAAGGTAGCGACCAGAGAAATTTTAAATGTATCTTTGACTGTTCTAAAATTGAAACAAAACCACAATTCCCCGTAGGAAAGTAAATTATAAAAAAAAATATTTTAAAGTGTATTGTAAAATCATAATAATGCTTCTATTCCAAGTAGGTTTGGAGAAAGCAACAGCCATCTTCGGTACACTTGTACAGAACTAAAATTAGATTAAAAAACATGCACACCCAAAGAAATGCAAGTGGGATGACGTGAGAGTTTTGATGAAGTAACCTCACGTTTTAGAACCTTGGTATCCTATATTTTATTTTATTTTATAAATTTATAGCTTTTTTTTATTGAGATGTGACCTGTATGCTATTAATAAATTTTCCGTAAAAGTCTATCTTCAATCTTCTGAAACACATAAACCAGATAGGCCTTGATTTCAAGAAAGAGTGACACCTTTGAAAAATTAACGAAGGGATAAAACGCCCATATCTGTCATGCATGTATAGTAAACCATAATAATTGACCTAAATTCCATTTTTTCGGGCATTGCGATATTTTTTTTATCTTGAGATAAACTAAATGCGTATTGCGTGAAAAGTAGGTTAGGTGCCCATAATCAAACACTCTGCAAAAATTAATTTTATAAGCTTTTCCTAAGATTTGTTTGATATTGTATTCTTGTTAAAAAATAAATAAAAAAAAAAACTGGGTGGGTGGGAAAATATGGTCAAATCACAAGGTTAGAGGTAAAAATATCAAGTCAGTGTTGGTGGATACTCCAGAAGAATCTATATTCTAATCCTTTCTCCATTTGAAACAACCTAGCAGTCCAGGTCCTTAAAAAAAAGAAAAAAAAACTGCAGCCAAACGAAACTTACCACGTAGTTGGGTTGCAGGAATTTCTTATTATTCACACATCGATGTCTGGTAAATGAAGTCATCGAACCCACGAGTCACGTCATCTAGGCCTCAATGTTCCATGGATGTGACTAGTGGCTTTTTGCGTCCCTAATCCACACCTCGAGCACAGCTGAAATGGATTCGATAGGATTGAAGTTGAGTAGATATAAATATAAATTAGATATTAAAAATATAGATATAAATTATTTTATAATCATAAAAAATAGACATAAATATGGTAAAGAACACGTTAATGTGGTTGTATATTTTTTAGAATTTAATAAATATCATATAAAATTAAATAGAGTTATAAATAAAATTTAATAATAATTATTTATTCATATTAATATTTTTTTGATAAATATGGGTATAGGTATGGATATTTATCAAATATTACATTTTTATTTATATTTTAATAAATTTAAATATAAAAATAGATTTTAATAGATATTATGCATTAGATTTTTGTCTCGAGCGAGAATAAATAATAATAATAATAATAATAAAAAGGCCACCTTGTTACAACCGGAAGCCCAGCTTTGAGAGAGCGACAGGCACCGGTTCCTTTGAACAGCCGAGCAATTTTTCCACGCCATCCCCGGCGGCTTAAACCCTCCTTCTACGGTTACACGTAGCGCGTGCACCAATCAGAAGGCTCCCATGCCTTTCTGATGCCCTCCCAACGCCCAAAGCGTGTACGTGTCACTGTTCGCTCCCTCGGTAGGGCGGAGCGGTCCAAGCTTCTTTACCACGAAACCGACGGCCCTGATGCAAGGCCTTTCTCTTCATTTACCTTTTCTATTTTCTTAATCCACCGCGGACCGGCACCCTATATAATTCATAAGCGAATGTGTAATTTATTCTTTAGTAGGCCGTGAGAGGGATCTGGATTTCGTTGCTCTCCTCGCCATTCCTTCCATTAACAACAACGCCTATCTTGGGTTTTAAGGTCTCCATTTCTCGTCTTCTCGTCCTTGGGTTTAAATAAAACCTTTTTTTTTTTTGGAATTTTCTCTCCTTAATTCGACGATTCTTTTGACAACATACAAAGAAAAATCGTTTTTTTCCTTGTAAAAAACGCCTTCTTTTCACCCTTCATATCCCCTCTTCTTTGTAAAATATTTCACCAAAAAGCTCTTTGTTTTTCTCGGATCTGGTCATTAGGCAGAAGGGGTAGAGATGCTGGTGGACGAGGGAGCGGCGGCGGTGGTGGCGATCGAGTGCGTGGCGGGGAGCAGCAACGCGGATGAGTGGAGTGGCGGCGGGGAGGCGCTGCTGCAGACGGGGGATGTTGTGGAGCAGATCAAGATCGGGAACTCCCCCGCCGTCCGATCTCCGTTCAAGGGCGGGCGTGCCGGCGTCCTGAAGCTCCTCCACGCCGCCTTCAAGCGCCGCGACACCTCTATCTACGTCCGCGCCCGCCGGGCCGGCGGCAACGACGCCGCCGCCGCCGCCGCCGTGGAACTCCAGGCCTGCATCATCCCCCACCCCGCAGCCGGCCGCCGCCAGTATGTCCTCCGCTCCCTCCAAGACCCTAACTACGCCGTCGGCTTCGTCGACCGCTCCGAGAGGGAGTGCATCGCCATCCAAGGTAACAGCCCCACAAACGTCCTCATAGAATATTTTTTATGCGTATAAACACCTGCCGGCTGATTTTGCTGTCTAGAAATATCTCACCCGCCCATTTTTATGCGAGATTGTCTATGGGATCTTGAGCGCCTCGCACATAAACTCTTGTTTTCTTCTGTCTTTTTATTTGCAATAGACCCCTTGGGAAAAAATCTGAATTAATCGGAGGTGGAACAAGCGTTGATGTAACTGAGCTGCCATTAATAACATAAGCTTTCTATAATTCGTGGTGACATGTGGGGCCCAATTTTGTAGTGGAGGGGTGAGGCTTGGTGCTTCGAAAATTAAGTGATTTTAACTGGGAAGTATTTTTTGCAAATGACCACCGAGGAGTCAGAAATGATGAGTTTAATGTTATTTTAAGGGTTTTATGTGTGAAAAACATTTGCAATGGTTTCCATTAAGTCGGCTGGGCTTCTGGGGCTGGTAATTAGTTTTATTTAAAGCAGTTGGTGGTTTGTTCCTGGTTTGCCGGCTGGTTCAAAGAATGTATCACAATTCCACCGTTGACTATGTAGTTTGTTGACTTGGTACTGGATTAATTATATTTTTAGGAAAAGATTCTAGTATTTCGGGTGCAATATTTTTGTCTCTTTTGCTGAGAAATGTTGGTACCATTCTTGGCTTGATTGGAATATTATAAGACTATACCTGCGCGGTCTCCTTACGCTGGCTTTAATTCAAGGATTAGAATATTAGGCCAGGATGTCTGGTGGGCCCAAAACCAGCTTGTCTTCTGATTGCGATGGGAGGGATCAAAAGTTAGTCGATTTGGAGAAAATTAATATAAGACTAACGTATTATCGCCACGACGCCATCTCGATGATTCAGACTCCTGAAACTTTCTCTTTTTTCTTTTTTTTTTTTTTTTTTGCACTTGGTTATGATTCTTCCGTGAAGACACAGGTGATTTCCCCATAATTGATTGTATTGGGTGGTTTTGCATAGGTTTATGAGAAAGACTACCTTTTTTAAAAAGAAAAAGTCTTGGAGGACAACTCGTATAATTCTCATCAAGATTTCTAGCGCTTGTGTACGCTCATATACATGTCATTCTTTTTAGGATATCTACTTATCCGTTTGTTGATGTTTTGGTTACTATGATCGTATATATGCAGCAGCAGTGTAAAGAGCATCTGCTGTGGTACTTTAAAGGAACGGTTTTGCTTTTAGTTCTATCTATTCTAAAATTATTATAGGAAGACTCGGATTTGAGCACCATATTGTAGTATTCTGTTTCCTGAACAGTTGATAACTACTACCATCCCTTATGGTGCTGATCCTATTGGTGTAATCCATCGGAATTTTGTTGATTTGGGTAGAATGAAGTTATTTGGTAACTGCAATGAAGTGTTTTCATGAACTTACGATGATTAATATAGTTGTTTCTGGATGAAATTTACTTATTTTTGGTAATACTGTTTGAGATTTATTTTATTTACAGTTATCTCATTTAATCAACCATTTCATTGATTTCAGCTTGCATTTTGATTGGAAATAGAAGAAAATTTCCATGTGATATGCTATCTATGCTATCTAGAAATATGACCAGGTCATCCAACCAATCAAGTCGTTGTAAAGGCCAAGGAAATCCTTCCTGTTAATTGATTCAAATTATAAGAAGAAACCAACATAAAAAAAAGAACCGGGTGCTGGATTTCTTCTTTTTAAAAAAAAAAAAAAAGTTAGGATTTTCTCTCTCAAGAAAACCAAAGGTGAAGGGCTGCTTATCATAAAACCGATCATATAACACCGCTTGGGATCGTGAGCAATAAAAAATCTAAGTAATTTAGGACTCGTTGTCAAAAAACAGTTAACTATACATTAGTATGCATAGAAATTAGTCCTGGTCTCCTAGATGATTCAATGTATTAGAAATGCCTATCTTTTTATCCGTTGTTTAGTTAGACAAAGGCAAGAGTTATCTATCTGCTACCGAACCTCCAACATCGGTAACAAAAAATACTAATAAGTTAGTCGAGTACAACTCTATTAAACTTATGCTATTTCCACTAATCACTGACTCCTCCATGATCGGCTGAAAGAGCTGGCAGGAGTAACTAACACTTACCTTGTTCTAAAAATGATAAAATAAGGCTGTTATCTCTACATCTATTCCCAGTTAAGTTCTGCTTTCGTATCTTGTGCAAGCTCACACTAATGCATTATACCACCATTTGTAAAGGCTCAAGGAGCTCAAGGGTGATCAGCGCACTGAGCAAAGCCCAGCTCCAAGACGGTTATGTGTCATATCCTTGGGAGAAGAAGATGAGGGAGTCACTGTCCATTCCAAATTCGAGCTGCTTCCTGTCGCTGCTCGTACTGCCCAAGGCATCGGACCCTTCGCCACTCGCTACAACTCTCTAGAGGACACCTTGGCCCGAGCCAATGCTTGGCTCAATTCCTGCCAGGCGTCTGGGGTTCCCATTGTGTTCATGAATATCCAGACTGAGGCCCTACTCACCAAGGTAAGCTTAAGGTCTGAAATCTCTCTAGGGAAAAGATTGTGAGGGTTTTCATATATGTTGTTGGTAAAAACTAAATATCTTTGTGTTGACAGATCTCTGGAGAGACAGCTTCCTCTACCGTAAACATGGGATCACTGGCCGACCTCTCAAACTTGGCGAACGTAAGCCTGTATGGTTTGAGGATTACCATGGTGTGGACATTGGGGTGGTGAGGGCAGTTCGGCTCTGGTACACTCCATCTGCAGGGGAAATGGCAGTGGAGATCAAGCTACAGGAAGGCGATACCAGGCTGGGGTTTGCAATTAGTCGCACCGAAGAGGTATTTTCTTGCTCCTTTGGCCATTTTCTGTTGGACAGATGCTTTTATTTTAATGCATTATCCCAAGTTCCTTGGGCCATGTTGTTTCTCTTTTAATTTCCGTTATCAGGATGAAGATCTTCATCTCGACTGCTGTAAAGCTCAAGAACATTGTCGTCATATCCTCTGAACATGGTGGTTTTATTTTTCCAGATGCCCTTGTATGATATAAGCAATCGAAGTATTTACATAGAGTTCACGTATTATTCATGATTTCTTCATGAATATATTTATGGACACTTTATTGCTATTTTAATTGCTGTCTTTGTTATCACTCGTTAACATTGTTCGATAGCATGCTTATATAAAAATTCCACATCTCTTTCAATGCTGGCTTACTGTACTAATTTTCAGGAATCTTGATTTTAAATTTTATGGCTATGTTTGAAACACCACTCAGTTTACAGACAGTACCTATTCATTTAACGGGATGGACTTCCTTTCATACTCCTTGAAACATGCAGATGAAATATATATGCTTTTCTTAACATTTTCTTGTTTGCAGGGTTTTATATACATATCATCAGTAACAGAAGATGACAGCATGGAAGCGGCTGCAACTCGATCAGGCCTGAGGGAGCTGTATAAAGAAGCAGCAAGAGCATCGAAGTTGTTGGTGATCTCGAGGGTTGGGAACGAGAAGGTCGTCCCATGGATGGTTTCCACCTCCGGAGCCGTCCGATGCTTTGACACAGTCTCTCTCAGCCAAAAGCTATCGCTGCACCGCCATGCACTGAGGCCCATTTTACTCCACGTGTTCATGTGGGAGACGTCTCCATCCAATCTCAGCAGAGGGGTTGAACGTTATGAATTAGCTCTGGCACCTCCACCATCCTCTGTGCTGCCACCTCCAGCAGATGAAGTAACGAGGGGTTTGGTCTTCCGGGATGGATCCGAGGCGGGGCTCGGTAGGGACACGGCAGGGGATGTGTCCTTTAGATTCCACAACTTCGCGCTTCCAAATAATTGGGTCTGATCTCCTTCGACTATGCCAGCTTATACATGTACATATGGAGTGATCTGTGAGAAGGCCCTTGTCTCCACGTCAGCTGTTACCGTTTCTCCCCTTTGGTGCTTCATGCATTCGTGAGGAGATTTTATGGAAGCTGAGGATCAGCTATCTAGCTTTGATGTGTCTTAAAATCCTGGGTATGTATGTGCGTCACCTGGTTCCTGAACCAGTTTGGTAGAGGGTTCTCGAGTTCTAAAGAGAATAAGCTTATGTACAGTAATGCAACGTCGCCTGGTTCCTGTTGTAGATTGAAGCTAGAACCAGTTTGTTAGAGGGTTCTTGAGTTCTAAATAGAATAAGCTTTTGTAATTGTACAGTTATGCACACCTCATCTTGATCCATTTTGGCTACACACTAATGTAGCAAGTAAATGTTAGAAGTACTTAGTTGGCTGTTTGCACAGGTTATGTGTTTGTGACTTGGGAAACCATGAAATACATTATCCCTAAAAGATTTGGTGTGGAATCTATGTTGAGTTTATCCAACAGATAGCGTATGCAGGAATAAGGAATCCCAGCAGACCAAGTTACGTCAGTGGGACAAGCAGAAGGGTTGCCACTTTTCTTTTTTTTTTTTTTCTGGGTTACAATTGCACCCCTCCTTAAGCGGGGGGTCCTGGGTTTGAGCCATGGGAGGTACTTTTCAATTATTCAGCCATGGTAATTTCATTGGTGATGCTTTCACTTTTATTTTTAATGAGAAGAAGCATGGGGTGCCAATTGTTTCACATAGGGATGCAAATGGACCGGATGGATCAGGTCACGAGTGATCTAACCCAATTCAGCTTTTTGTCTACATCCTAATGTTGGAGCCAAATCCAACCCAATAGAAAATTGAGTTTGATTGGATCGGATCCATGGTTAAAATTGGAACTCAACCGGTCATTTAGATCATGACAGACCATGTATTATCCGGTTCTAACTCAAAAAATATAGATTTGAATTGGTTCTGGATCAGATCCGGATCCATATCAAAACTGATCAGCCAAAAACATAAGGACCTCCAAAATTGTTATAACTTCCATAATTTCAGAACACTGCTAAAGCTAAGCTAAATCCTCCTTGAGAAGTAATCACAGAAGAGCCAAGGCCACCCTGGGCCCCTTATTTTACACCTACTCATGCTGATAAAGAGTTATAAATCAAGTTTTTATAGTGTTAATAGGACGATGATAATTCGAAAATGGTTGATCACAATCACAGTCTGAACAAAAAGTTGGCACCTACCGGGCCCCTGAACTCCACGGCGGCCCCTTGACCATTTCTGAATGGTGCAACAAATAGCAGAGAAGAAGATGCACCCATTTAAAACCTGTGATTGTTGGCCATTTATCCGATGGAACAATATTAGTGTCAAATTGCTTCTGAATACAACATCTTTACATAGATTACTGGTATCTTAAATCTATATGTGGATTCCACCCAAATAAATCTCTCTTCAGAGCCCATCCCACACGTAAATATTGATCAACCACTCCCCCCTCAATCCCCACCCTCTCAACATAATCCCTCATGAAGCATGAACACAGCAACAACTTCTGAACTGCCCATCCAACCCTCATGCAATCAATACAGTCCTGGTACATGCAAATCAGCGCAGGCACCAACCAGCTGCCTGCCATGAGAAGCCCATGCATTCTGGCATGCACTTCACTCACAGCCCTCATCTATTTAACCACCCTCACAACCTCGCCGAGTCCTGGCATCCCAGAAGGCGCGCACCTCTTAGCGAACTTTGCCGGTCGGCGTAGCCATGGAGGCCGGTGCCCACCAAGACCAGAATGGCCAGAGGTTGGCTTGTGATGCTACTGCTGGCCGTGGGCTCGGCTGGCCACGCGGCTGGCCAGGCGTGCACGAGCACCTTCTTCTCGGCCCTGGTGCAGCTGATACCGTGCAGGCCGGCTGTCGCACCCTTCAGTCCGGCCGCGCCGAGCGAAGCTTGCTGCAATGCCGTGAAGACTTTGGGGCAGCCCTGCCTTTGCGAACTTGTCAACGGACCCCCCATCACTGGTGTTGATCGCTATATGGCCATGCTGCTCCCCGGCAAATGCACTGTCAACTTCCAGCCCTGTGAGCCATCTCCCCTATTTTTTAACACTTTGTAGACGATTGTTTGTTGCCTGTTATTACTTCTTCGGTTGATGGATTGACTTTATTGATGTGGTTCATTTGAGCTTATACCGATACGTTTCTGAGTCTAAAACTACTGATTGTTTGGTGGTTTCCTTGTGGTATGTGCAGGCAGCTCCGGGGTCTAAGCAAAGGAGTTTGACGCAATTCCTTCGATAATAAGTTAGCTGGGAGCAGAAAATTATTATATGTCAATTATATTAAGGAGGGAGCAGTGGGTCGAGAGTAGGTTATCTTGAAATCTATGCAGTAAACGTTTGTTTGGATAAACCTAATGGAGCTTAATTTGTAGTATATATTTGATCAGTTCAGCTCCCTAACTCACCAGTTCGGCGACTCCTATCCGGAATGGGACTATTCAAGTAGATCATAAATGGCTGCTTGCGTCCCACGAATGACCGGCCCACGGGAAATTTCTACTAATTAAAATCCACGACGCTCCCTCCGTTCCCAGAATACGGGGCGGGGGTGGCATGTTATGGTTCGATCGACCACCCAACAATGGGAATTTACGCGTGATTTTAATGGTTCGATGTAGCATCACTTTTCACCCAATAATTCACCTTAAATCTATTCTGCGTTTCCAATTTCACTCCGCCTCGCGCTACACCACATCTCATCATGGCGATCTCGCTAATATGTTCACGAGTCACGACCCTCTACTTCACCTTCTGGATCTAATTCTTACTTTGGCATTGCTGCACCTCACCCCCACATAATATGATAATCTAAAGAATAATTTCGTTCATGCCATGTGACTAGATACGAGTGACTAATTTGATGGAGTTTAGGTGCAGGAAATATTAAATTTTAAATAAATTTAGATTAAAATTTAATTATATAAAATTTTTTAATATATTAAAAAATTTTAATTTTATTTGATTTTTATTTAATGTAATTAATCATAAAATTTTTAAATTATTTTAATTCAAAATTTATCTCTAATTTTATTATCCTATTGTAACAAAGTTATCTCGTGGCTTACTTATATTGCACTAAGTTGTTTATGTGGCAAAAAAAGTTGATATAAAAGCATCAGCTCAAACAATTAAAATTCATCATGAATAAATATGAGAGAAGAGATCAATAGAAAAAAATCAGAGCCAACAAATCTGATCTCCTTGCAAGCTCTTAATCACTTGAAAAATTTAAATCAGTACCATCATTCTCTTCTCTACCAAACAAACACAATAATAATATAAATGTTGGATAGGATACGAAAAGAGGTCAACAAAAAATCACCAAAATTAAATTAAATATAAAAAATAAATTAAAAGAAGGATTAAGGATTTGAAGAGATGAATGGATTGGATTGGAATTAAGTTTGCAAGGTCAGCTTTAAGAGGGCATAGAAGATGCAGGCTTATTAAGCCAAAGCATTGAGCGTCAATCAAGAGGAGGTAATTTTTTATTGAGACATAGGAAAGTGGCCTAAGGAGATTTTTGAGTAGAAAAAATTGCTGACTAAATAAAGGGAAGGGATCTTGGATGAGTGAAAGAAGTGGGTTTCTTTATTGATGAGAGAAAGTGGAATGATGAAATTGGGATGAATGGAGATTAGAAAAATAAAGTTACATTAGTTTTATTTTATAATTTAAAAATAAAATTTTATTTTCTATTCGAAGATGCAAAAAAAGAGGGGATAAAAATTAGAGATAAAAGATGTTGTTTATCTTTCTATTCAGATAAATTAAAGAAATCATGCAAGCGGATCATATGTATCACATGATAATTCAATTATGAAGTTAGATGAGGTTAGAGCCAATATTAATTTAAAAATTAAAAATTTAATTTGATCGTAATAAATAAAAATTTAAAATAAAATTAAAAATTTTTAAATTTTTTTATATAACTAAATCTTAATTGACGGTGAATATGGATTAGGCCCCGATCTGCCCCCAGACGTCGCTGCCTTATCCAAATGTTGTGGCTCATGCCACATCGGACACAACGAAATGCCGTCCGCCTGGCGATGTCGTGGGACCCATGACAGGCCGCTACGTACGGCTCCCATTCGATCCGCTCTCGCCCACTGTATTGATCCCACTTCCCACTCCGACGCCCAGGTTTTCCCGGAGCCCGCTGGATTTGATGCTGGATCGTGCTTCTTTCTGGCCTTTCAACCCCCCTCGGATCCCCCGTTAAATCTCTTTCTTCCGTCCCTAGTCGCCGATTTCTTCGATTTTGATTGCGTTTCCGATATACTTCTTGAGCAAATCTCGGATTTTTCCACGATCTATAGCCGGACAGACCGCCTTTTGGATGTTGGTAAGAATCCTCAGGTACTCGATTGGCAACGCATTGTACTGGAGCCCTTCGGATTTACCCGATTTTTGGTCATAGTTTGGTGTTTTCGGTGCTATATTATTATTAGATCTTGTTTAATTTGATGAGGATTTTGGATCAGTTTCAAATAAAATTATGCAAATTCGGATTATATTTGAGGTTTTAGAGAAAAGTTTTTTTCCCCTTTCCAGAACGATGTTTGGATCGCTGTTTGGGACTGTTGCAAATTTTTCGTTCAGTGTTACATGATTAATTCGCCACATTCCACAGTTTAGGTGATCTGGGAGCGAGTATTGGCCGGAGAGGTTTGTTAATTTCTGAGTTAGGTGTTATAATTGCAATCTGTTTTAGTTGTTGATGAGATGTTAGGTATTTTTTTCCAGTTTTGAGTTTTTACACAATTTATAGATCTTGTTGGATGCGATCTTATTTGTTACTAAATTCGAACTCTGAAATATTGAAAGAAATTATAATGCTACTTCAGGCATGCTAGTTGCATTGTAGTGATGCAATATCTATAACCTCATTGGTTCGAACAGGAATTCCATTTAGGATTGATTTTATTATTCAAATTGTTGATATTTGAACCTTTTCCTTTTGAAAGTTTGTCGATATCATTGAATTAGTCTGTTGAATGGTCACTATTACCATGTCTCTGCGTTATAAAAAGCGTATCTAGTCCTCTTCTTTCCCAAATACGTGTTCCTTTCCATTTGGATGATGCATGTGCTTTATTCCCCAAAATATTTAGTTGGGATTTTTATCAATATTGCTGTCATGCTTCAGCTGTTCTTATTGGATGCAATCAGATTTATGGGTGGAACTCTGTATTTTTCTGTTCCTTAAATATGTCTTTTTTTTTTTTTTTTTTTTGTTTGAGGGAAGTGGAGACTGATGGAATAGCCATTAGTCACCAAGTTTTTTTAAAAGAGGTAATAATGTTAAATATATGTCTTTTATGTTCCTCTTTCCTGAGTAATCTGACCTATAGTGTACCATTACACAGCCATGCATGAATATCAAAGGATTGCTTCAGTAGAAAGCCATACTGTTGCTGGTAGTTCTGCATATATGACATTAATGGTCTTTCATTTTATTCATATTTTTTTTTCACATGCTTTCATTGTCCACATTTTGTTTTAATTTTTGTTTCCTTTTTAGTTTGGCAGGGACTTTTAATTTTACGGGTAACTGTTTGTGTCGTTGTATATGGGAAGGTCTTATGTGTTAATAGACTAAAATTCTTTTGACTTGGAATTTGTAGGTTATCTTCTCTTTGCTAGTACTATGACAAAATTAAGGGTTCTGTGGTGGGTTGGATGATGACTAGCATGTTTTCTGTAAGCTTGTGCATTTGAAGTTACATGACGTTCTCTAGAGATGGTATCTGCAAATCTAGGTGTTCTCCATTATGTTCTGGACCACATCTATGCAGCTTTTCTCCATCGGACAAAGTTAACTACACCATTTTTCTCAAGGGGATGGGGAGGGAGCAAACTTGATCTGTTGGAGAGAATGGCAAAGCAGCTGTTTCCAGAGGCTGCTGCCCAGAGCTGGCCACCCAATCTGGTGCAGCCTATATGGAAAACAGTATGGGAGACAAAGGATGCACGCCTGAGGGAGGGTGTTTTTAGGACTCCATGTGATGAGGAACTAATCGATGCATTGCCTCCTGAGAGTCACAATGCAAGGGTTGCTTTCCTTGCACCAAAGCTTGTTCCACCTCAGAAGATGGCTTGTGTGGTTCACCTAGCAGGTAATTTAATGCTTTTTTGTTGGTTTCAGAATGTGTCTATGACTATGTGTTTATGCCGTTGCAGTTCTGTGCTTTGCTGGAATAATAATGTGGAACTAAATTGGCAGAGATTTAAATTTGGCTTGAATCATCTACATTATGAGACATATTTTCTGCATCAATCTCATTAATTTTGAATCTTTTTTTTTTACCAGTATATAGTACATTCTGTCAAATATACGTGTATATGTACATACATATGTATGTATGTACATATATGTATGCTGCAGATTTCAGAACTTACTTCACTTCATTCTTTTTGTTGTCAAAGTGGCTGATTTTTCTGATCAGTGTCTTGTTATGTTAGTTGTTTAAATGTCATCCACTAATCTTTAGGTCTGTTAGGTATTGTTTTTCCCTAGTAAGAATGTTTTAGCAATATTCACTTGCATAATACAGCTCTGAGATTTGGCTTGTTTTTCTTTTATTTTTTAAATGGAAGTAGAGAGAGTCTGATTTATCACATGTTTGTAAAACCTATGAATCACATAGATTCCAATGTTTCTGTTGGTGTTCCCTTTAGTCATCCTATCTCAGCTAGATTTCAGTCCTGAAGTGGTTCCTTTGGTCAGATTGTTACAGACTCTGTTGATTATGCTGCTGAAGTTTGGATGTGCAATTTACTTAGGAACATCCAATTCTCTTATTTAAAAGCTGTTTTCACAAACTGAATGCTTTAGTGCAATTGTACATTACATGGAATAAGTGGAAGTTCTTTTGATGTAATTATGGTGTTTGGAAAAGTGAAAGAGTTTAGGCCATGAAGAAAAGTGTTTCTGTAACAGGGTAGATGTTAGTTGTTTCATCTGATTATGGGCATGTGCTTGAGGCGGGCATGATATTTTAGAAATTTGTTTTTGCTGGAAAAAATTTTTATGTTTGTATTTTTTATTGTGTTGCATTTCTTTATCTCTATCGTCTGCTTCTGTTGTTTTACCACGATATGAAGTTTTCCTTATGGCTCGGTGCTGATCTTTTATTCTCAATTTCTCTCAAGCATATAACCAGCTAGAACAGGGTTCTGCCCTCTTGCTTGCAGGTCAATGTGTTCAGTATGAGCATTCTTGCTCCAGTTTCATCCATTTGAACTCGTCTATGCATTCACAATCATGGCATTTCTCTTAGCTGACTACAATAGCCTACAAGTTTTTCCTTGGGCTATTCTGTGAACCATGGCCTGCCCTTGTTCTTAATTAGACAAAATCCTTTCACTGCTGCAATCCATCATAAGAATATGTTGCCTTACATCACTTATAAAGTCATTGTTACCTTGACTTATACTTCGATGTAAACAAATTGATGCTGGTCAATTTTAATATCAACCGTTCTGTACTGTTGATACAATGAGCTGATCTTCATTGATGGCATATTCGATTACCAACAGAATATCCCAAAGAATTCAGTTTTAATGCCTCACTATGTGACTGTCCTTTATTGCAATTCATTTATCATGTAATTTATCTTTAAGTTTCTAATTTACTGGTTAAGGAGCAAAAAAAAAAAGAAAAAAAAAGGAAAAAAAAATCTTGTATCATGACAATGCAAATAGGGATAAGAACTTATTCATGTAAATCTTGACTAGAAAGGATTTTTGTATCAGTCCTCTGTTAAAACCACAAATATCTGCAAGATGAAGTTGTAGCATACTATATTGAAAATAATTGTAAATTTAATAGCATACGCGGACTGCTTCTTGTTGGAAACATATACAAAACTGATTTGCAGTTCCAAAGAAAATTATAAGAAGTATATAGATTTCAAGGGGTCTACCATTACTGGGGCTCGACTTTTTATGATAACCTGTCGCACTGGAAACTTCACAAATACAACAGATTCTAGAAACAGCAGCAACCAGAAGAGGCAGTCTTCTACCTGAAAGACCTACCACAAGATTCCATTTTGCTGTTCTTCTCTTCAACCCAACACCATTCAAATTGTTGAGGAACTAGCAGAAGGAACTTGGAGCACTTCAAGGCATTCCACATATGAGCCTGGACCTCTCCCATATAGCCCTTTAAATGGATAAATATAAGATGAGATTTGCTCCTTTTCTATATACCAGATAGGCAAAGTTTCATCACCTCTTGAATATTATTTTGGGTAAAAGTCTATATTGGTGTCATTGTACAGGCAGGTACCTGAATTTTCCAGGAAATGCTGAAGTACACATCATCACCTTCTGAGATAGAAAGCAGTGCCTGTCTTTGATGAGGCATACAAAGATTTTGTAGCAAAATAAATTTTGGTCTCTCACCTTTAGAAGGGTTTAAGGACAAATTCATTAAGTTTTCCATATGTAAGATATGTGATCTCTGCTTAATTCGAAAAGAATCTTTTACTGACACTTCCACTGTGGTATGCACATGGAAAAGGGCTAAGTACCGTCAGGGAGTCTGCTGTTTTTCATCCATTTGAAATCTAGCTCTGTTTTCACTTCTCCCTTATCTAGCATTATACCATAATGAAATCTGGCTTCTATAGCCTCTCTTTATAGAATTGCTTGCCCATCTCTTTTCATACTCTAAAATCTCTATTATTAAGACATTGTCAATCATCACCATATGCTTCTTAATTGCAGGATCTCTATCACTTCTAACTTTATACAATTAACTCTTCTTGGGAAGATGAAATCCAGCCCTGACGTCTCCATTTCTTAGAGCTTCTCAGCCATTCCCTACTTAAAATATATGGATAAGTTTGTAAATCAGATTTGGCACAAGTCATTGTGTGACTGGCTGACCAGAAATCTCTCCGTTGCTTATCTTTCTGCTCCTGAACTTTTCACCACATGATCCCAAATGCTGTCCTCTGCAGTTGTCAATTTCTAAATGAAATAAAGTTTTTCATCAGAAAATGTATGCAGTGCATCGCCAGCACTTTGCCATCCATAACATGATTGGTAGCAAGTTCACACCTTTACTCAAATTATAATGCAAATTTGCATGAAATGTTGAAAACCTTTGACCTGTTCAATATATGAATGGAGAAATATCAGTTTGAGGAGTTGATTGTTCTCTGTTCAGCATGATCTTCATTTTAAGATTCCCCGGTGCTTTAACCTTTCCAAGAAACAGTCCACAGGCATGACCTATAAAATTGCCAGCAGTCAATGTGAACCAAAGACATAAAAGGTAACCCATCTGAAACCATCAACTGTTTTGGGAGCAGCTTTTCTGTAATCTGCTAACTAGGGTGCAGGAAGAGGCACCAAGCTTTTCCTCTCACTAATTCATTTAGGAGAAGAACAATGTTTTTAAGTGGTTATCTTGCTTTGCTTCACATATTTGGAGCTTTCAGCATTTATTTTTCATGAACTGAGATGACTTATTTGGAGTATTTTAGGCACTGGCGATCATACTTTTGAGCGACGGTTGCGACTTGGTGGCCCATTATTGAAGCAAAACATTGCAACTATGGTGCTCGAAAGGTGAGCATTCTTGCATGTCTTCTGTTGACAAGTTTAGGTGTCCTTGAAATGCATAAAATGTGCTTTTCCTTTTTTTAAAATTTTAATTTTTAATGTGCGCCACCTGTGCTTCAGCCCATTCTATGGACAGCGACGTCCTAGACTGCAGTGTGGTGCAAAGCTTCTATGTGTGAGTGACTTGCTACTGTTAGGAAAGCTACTATTGATGAAGCCCGGAGCCTCCTGCACTGGCTAGAGGTTGAGGCTGGTTTTGGCAAGACAGGCATATGCGGGCTTAGCATGGGTAATGGGAATAAATAAATAAATAAATATATATATATATATATATATAGTACCACTCCTTGAGCAATTGGAATTGTTTAGTGCTGTGAACAGAGCCTGCTTATGCCTCTTGTTGTTGACAGATGGGTCCTAGTTCTTAAGTATTACTGTGCAACCAATTTCAAAAGTTCAAATATTTATTTGTGTTTATATATTTTCTGTATTTTTACTAGCCATGAAGGTTTTATTTCTTTATTTTGCTAAACAAATGTTTTCTTGATTTTAAACTTGTTTAATTTTGTCTCTTTTTACTTAGCACTAGCCTCATGTACTTGTTGTTATATGGGAATTTCAATAACTTCTGTAATAGATGCGCTGATAACTGCAGGAGGTGTACATGCTGCAATGGTTGGATCTCTGCATCCTACACCAATTGCCACTCTACCATTTCTTGCTCCTCATTCAGCAGTAGTGGCTTTCTGTGAAGGAGTCTTAAAATACGCCACTGCCTGGGAGGCATTAAGAGAAGATGCGGCGCAAAAGACTGGAATGACACTAGAGCAAGTTAGAGAGCGGTTGCGGTCAGTTTTGTCCCTGACAGACGTTACTCGCTTCCCAATCCCCAAAAATCCAAGGCAGTCATATTTGTTGCTGCTACGGTAAGTCCATGTCTTCTGCATGTTATTATATGGTTTGTTCCTGCCATCATATTTTCCATAGTCATACTTCACAATCTTGATCCATATATTATTTCACCTGGCCTTGTTGAAATTTTGGAGCACCGTTCGTCATCACAATATATTTATCAGTCACTGCTATACGCACACAGACACATGGCATATAGTGTATATGTACATGTATACATACTTACATTAATATAAGTATGTGTAGGCCAGGCAATCTCGCTATGGTAATCTTCAGTCTCTTGGTAGTGATTTATTGAGCTTTCAGCAATGATAATGGTTAGGGAGTCAAAAAGCTGTTGCTCTTGCCATTCAAATGTATAAAAATAGGGATGCATGCGGATAAGTCAGGCAATTTCTCTAAGGTAATCTTCAGTCTCTTGATAGTGATTTATTTAACTATCAGCAAATAATAATCGGTTAAAGAGTCAAAAAGCTATACTCTTACCTCTCAAATGTATAAGCATAGGGATACTATGTGCTACCTGTTATTTGTTGCTGATGTCTCGTCGGTGGTTGCATGTTCACTATTGCAGCTGTGATACATTATAGCCATTCTTTTAATCTGATGCACTGCCTTTAGTCAATTTTCCTATGTATTCTTCTCAGAAAAGTTGTAATACAGCTTTAAAATCCTGCTAATTTTTATCGAGTTATTTCAAATCTTTACAACATTCTAAGAACGAAAACAAAGTTCTCTCTGTATCTTATGCTTCTTAGTTATCTCTGACTGATCCTGTAACCACCCTTCACATGGCTTATAAGTTATAAGCTAGCTCTTTTTATTTACCGACATAATTCTCTTGACCTTAGGATGATGGCTACATTCCTAAACATTCTGTCCTGGAGCTTCAGAGGGCATGGCCAGGCTCAGAAGTAAGGTGGGTGACAGGTGGGCATGTCTCATCTTTTCTTCTCCACAGTGGCGCATTTCGCAAGGCAATTGTTGATGCTCTCAACATATTAGAATGGAGAGAATCAGAACCATAACCAGTTGTATCGAGTGGCTCAGGTTCATTATTCTTCTTGAGGAATTGATGTATTGTGATGAGTTGTGACTTTACATGCACAATGGTTTTTATTCCAAAAAAAGAAAAGAAAAAGAAAAAAAAAAAAGAAACACCATATCTGATGTCCAGCTTCCTTGAAAAGTGTGAGAAAAAGAATAGGGGAGCTGGAGCTGAATGGATCAATTGTTTGCCTAGTTTAATTCAAAAGACACTTTCACTTGATTCCAAGGGAAGGTTGTACATGAACTTCATGCATCATGACCAGTTGACACCACAAATATCTGTGAAGCATGACTCTCTGTCATACACTTTCTTCCTTTCTTTCTTTTCCTTATTAGCTAAATGTCGCTTACAAGGACGATTTAGCTGGGAGGCCCTATTAGGGATATGCCTTCGATCTCAAAACCTTTCACTCCTTTGTAAATTGAAATTTTAGAAATGTCCAAATATTTCTTATCTTTTTCTATTTTTTCCCCTCTTGTTCAGTTCTTTGTGCTTGATGAATGTAATATATATATATATATATATATATATCAACGGTATTTTTGGAGACTAGTTTAAGGAAACCGGCATAGAATGGAATGTGTGAAGTATATAGCTAGTTTGACAGTTCAATCAAAATTATTGACAGTCGACCCTGCTCCTGTTATGATATTTGCACATTTAGATGCTACTATCGTACTATCAAAAATATTAGTTGTTAAAGATATTTATCCAACAGTGGATCCATTAGATTTTATATATATATATATATATAAGTAATTTAAAGTGTTTTTCTTGTTTTATGTGCGCAAAACCAGCAAGGATTGCTTGGAATTTGAGAGCTCGGTGCGAGCATGACTCAATTAGTGGAGTGATTGTCACGTGGACTTTGTAGGAGGATGATATCTAATAAAGAAATTAGGTAGCCCATGAAGGTAGAACTATAAATTCGGTACCCTAATTGGTTCAACTTTGGGGCTACTACCAAGCTAATTTAATATTTTCAGACTGCTGTCAGATGCAATAGAGAAAGAAAGAAAAGCAAATTTTTGCATTCCTCCCCCAAATTTTTCTACATTCAGCTCGAAAGCTCCTACAAGTAAATAAATAAATGTGTTAGCAAGAATAAAATATAATCAGCATTCAACATTTGTTTTATCTGGAAATGAAGATTTTTATCAAAAAAAAAAAAAAGGCGAAGAACATCTGTGAGTCGGTTACCATTATAATCGAGGGTTATAGGTCGTGTCTGTTGGGTATATATATGGAATGGAAGAGAAGTCCGTATACTTTTACAGTTTCAGTGAAGCTAAAAATTCAATTAAGGAGCACCTTTTGCAAAAGGTTGGATAAGTTGACAAATGAATTGCACGGATCTCCTATTGAGAATTTTTTATAATTATATATATATATATTCCGTCAACCGTGAGTTCGTTAGTTTTCTAGTGTTCTGTTTAGATTGTGGTTGATAATGCATGTGTAAAACTTCTAAATCATTGTTTTTATTAGATAATTCGAAATATGCATGATAAAATGATTCTAAACCAATAATTTCTTATAGTCAAGGTGGCACGCTCGAGTTTAGAATGCCCCTTGAACAAAACGATATGTTGCATCCAGGCTAGAAACAAAGATCTCTGGCGGTCCAGCCCCTGCCGCCGATTTACGGAGGTTCCACTTCGGAAGATACGCCAACATCTGCTTAGAATATAATATTAGTTAAAAATTTAAATATTATTATAAAATATTATAATAATTTTATTAATAATATTATTTTAAAAAAATTATAAAAATAATATTTTTTATAAAATATTTATCAAAATACTATCAAACAAAACATCTTATCAGAAAATAATTTATGTGTTGACTCGCACAATTCAAATTATGTGGATGGTAAAGCAGCAATATATAAATCATATCTTATAATAGAATGATTTTGAATAATCACCGATCTGCATCGAAAGATCACAGACTCTTCAACCATCGAGAAAAAGATTGGAGGGGGTGGGGAGAGGTGGCGAGGATCGAGAGGCTAAGAGAAGAGGGTCAGGATCAAGAAGAGAGAGAGAGGGAAAGATTTTGGTTTTTTTTTTTTCTAAGTGACAGAGAAAGGAGAGAGAGAAAAATTTGATCAGAAAGATTAAACTCTTCTCTCTCCTCTCACTTAGCAAAAAAAAAAATCAAATACCCACCTCCCTCCTCTCGATCTCTTCAAAGTTGGAGAGTCTTGTTCTCTCGACCCCGCCTCTCCCATGTTCTTATTAGATAAATATTTTATAAAAATATTATTTTTATAATTTTTTAAATTAATATTATTTAGATAAAATTTTCAACATTATGGACAGTGACATAACAATAAAATTTAACATATTTATTCACTCGTATAATTCTTAATCATCAGGAAGAGACCACTTCTTGATTTTTAGCTCCACAAGGCCTCCGATCATTCCTACACTGCGCCGCCTCCCTCTCTCAGGTTCCCTTCCATCTCTGCCATTATTTATCATTAGCTTCTAGCGCTGCTGATTGTGATTGGAGGTGCGTGTTCTCGACCAAATTTTCTTGGTTGTTTTAAAGTATTTTGTTTCTTTAAAATCTGTTCGTGTTCTTTTATTTTTGGTCTGCTTCGCGAATGTGGTTTGATCTCCTCTTGTTTGCGTCCAGTTTTTCCGATTCTTGATACCTGGAGAAGATTGCCTAAACTTGATTCCCTTTTTTTTCCGGCTGCTAATTTGAAAGAAAGATGACTGGTTTCACGAGAAGAAGAGTTCTTGAAGCAATGGGAATACCACTTCTTAAATTGACCATATATCCTAAGCTAGCTGTTCAGACTAAGCAACAGAAATAAATAAACAACAGAAATAAATAAACAATTGACCATATATCCTAAGCTAGCTGTTCAGACTAAGCAACAGAAATAAATAAACAATAATATTTTCTGAATGAAACCCAACATGCATGGATCTCTAGAAGTCTTAGAACAATAGCACAGTTTAAGCAGGGAAAAAAATGGTGGCATGGTAATCTTTGTGATTCAGATGTCACTTGACAGCCAATTCTACCACAAGAACACACAACTGATTAGAATTTTTCACCTGACCAACAAGATTAAGCATGAAACAGAATCCAAGTTCCTTCTTGATATTCAAAACTGAAAGTACAACCATCTAGGCCGGCCGCATATAAAATAGAAAATTTTTTTTTGGAGGGAAAAGGGTTAAGATAAATGCTTTTTCGCCTTTTAGAAGACAAGCTCGTGGGGTTTCATGCCTGCCCTAAGCGAAAATCTGGCACCTAGATAGGCCTTCAAGTCCGGAACTGCTTCAATGACTTTTATCAAAGAAGTATCCACAGCCTTCTGATCATCCTTCTTCTCCTGCGGGAGTGCTTTTGTTTCCTATAATTTTTTACAAACATTAAAAAATGAAAAAGATAAGCATGAGCAAGAAACTAAATATAACAACTGATAGTCGGTAGTATAGAGAGGTGAAGACAAACCACCTTCTCAGTCTCAAAAAATTCACTTTCCCCCTTATTCTTCTTCTTCTTCTTTTCCTTGGTGAAGTACTTGTCATCAAACTTCTCAGCGCTGACTGCAGATATGTCAACCTTAGTGGATGTTGCAATGACATAAGCTTGATTTACTCGTCTTAGAGGCACCCCATTAATCTTGAAAGGTCCTACAACAGCCCAAAGGTAATGAGAAACAGTACCTCGGAAAGAAAGAAATGAAAAAAAAGGAAAGACGCAATGGCAAAAAGAAAAATTATGGCTGGTCACATATTAAGGCAATGGCAAAAATAAAAGTTATGTCTGGTCACATATTAGAATGCAATCACTTGGTTAAAAACAATATTTACAATTCAATCTACCAAATGATATGTAGATACAAATCTTTTCTACCACCGAGGAAGATCCATGAAATAGCTAAAAGAGTTAACACTCATCAACATAACAAAGACTGTCCAGTTACGAGCAAGCATTCAGGTTCACCCCTCTAAGCATTTGATAAACTAGAAAAAATGTTTACTCAATAAGTGATTATTTAGAGAGCTTAATAAGCTCTACAAGACAGTATTGAACTTTCCGCTCAGCCTAAAATAGTAAACTAAATACCCAATGGAGAAGTGGAAGGAACCAAGTTTGAAAGAACAACATTTTTTAATTATGAAATGAATTCAGGCAGACTGACCATTAAAACAAATGGCGCAGTAATCCTCCAAAAGAAGGCCTTACCAACTTATAGGATATAGCAAAAATCTAAGACCTCAACCAAAATAACAGAGCAAATTCTACTAATCAGAAAAGATATAATATTCCCCTCTCGTATTTCTCCTGTCTTTGTGCCAAAAAGATTTAAACCATTAAAAGGAACTCACTGATATAGTAATCCATGGCCAAAAGTTTCGACATAAATATTTCGCATTGTCCTTTCTATATAAATCTTTCACATTGTCTTTTCTATTTAAATTCCCAGCACATTCAATAAGCATTTGATGTACATGCAAGACACTACACTGAAAAGGTCAATACAATTAACAAGTACTATACCACATTTTGCAGGAAACCTATACATGATGTTCAGAGCAAAGCAAGAGTAAAAAATATGAAGTGTTTTTCACAAGGTCTAAGCCACTTCAGAACCAAAAGTTACCTGAGGCCGCATGTGGGTAAGTTTAACCTGTAACTTAATTCAGTTCCGATCCTTTTAGGTCCAAACCGATCCGTATTTGAAGACCTATGGGTTGGGTCAAGTTCAAAAATTGAAAAATTGGACCCAATCTTAAATCAGGTCCGGGTCTAGTATTTTTTAACCCAACCCAACTGGTTCATATATCATCCAAGTCTAATTTGGGTCAACAAAAAAAATGAGCCTGACCCAACACATAATCTGACCGGATCCAAAAACACAAATCATATAAACCTTTCCTCATTCACTCTAAAAAATCTTTCCCAATTCATTGAATAAACTTTCATTTAAACTAATTCCTCTTTTTTCATCTCAACAGCCACATCTCTCATCTATTTTCACTTAATCATATTTAAATACTCATATTTATTATCCGTTTTGATGGATTCTTATTTACAATACCCTCAAGAATATCTAATTATAAATATATCATAATTTGTAATCTTAAAATGATCAATTATTTGGATGAAATTAATTTTTTTGAATAAAAAATCAAGTATAAATTGATTCTTTTTAGTTTTTACTGAATTTACATTTAATTATCAATCATTATATTGTAGCATAAAAGGATAGTTAAATGCCTAACTCAAATTGCAAATCCAACCTAACCAAACCATAACACGAGCCCAAACATTTCAAGTTGGGTTAGGTTATACTGGACCT
The DNA here is from genome assembly GCF_000442705.2 of Elaeis guineensis. Taxonomy (NCBI): domain Eukaryota; kingdom Viridiplantae; phylum Streptophyta; class Magnoliopsida; order Arecales; family Arecaceae; genus Elaeis; species Elaeis guineensis. The sequence goes on along the minus strand of NC_025993.2, from coordinate 162,656,415 downwards.
CGACCAAACTTGAATGAATTAACCTGACCTGATCAACCAATGGTTACTTATGAGATTTTTTATTGTGATTAAAATACTGGTAAATTTAGAAACTCATAGGCAAAAACACAAAATTTCGATCAGCAATTACAGAAAGGTTACAAGATGGGACCAACACTAAATGTTTTTTTTTTTTTTAACTTTTAGAAAATTCCTACTTGACAAAACCCTCTATCTAATCTCATTTGACAAAACATACACTAAGTTCCAGCTAGTAATTTTATGCTGTTAGTCCTTAAATATAACCAGCAAGTTTTCCAAGACGCATGGTACAAATCCTAATCATAAAAATTTGAAAATTTAATTTCTCACATATACTTGTCAATGTCTTCTGGTCCATGCCTCCCATTCACCACTAATCAAAAGTAATAGACAACAAAATCCTAATACAAGTCTGATAAGAATTTAAGATGACAAGCTTGAGAATAAGAAGAAATACCAAGAGAATATCTTCTGACTTTGTTGAACAAAATATCATACTTCTAATTCATAACAAGGTCTACTGTGTTTCCTAGACCTGGGCATTTTTTTTAACTCAAAAGGAGACATCTTTCAGATTGGCAACAAAAAGCACTTTAAAGTAAGGTTCAACTTTCATAATCTTGAAAGACAAGTTCTAGACCAATTAAAATACAACCTTTTTGCCTTTTGATCACTTTCTCATCCTTGCCCGCCTGTCTTATATGCATACTGTTAAATATGTGGAACCTAATGGGAAATGATAGATGTATAACAGAAGCAGTTATTATCATAATGGTTTACTACCGAGAAGAAGTTATATTCATTAAGAAGGAAGCAAGTCCATGAACTCACACAAGCCTATTTCCAGCCTAATTATATAGAACCATTTCTTGTTCAGAGGAATAACTTCAGCACCTGACCTCAGCCCAAGATCTCTTTGTAAACTCTTCATAAAGGAAAGAAAGAGTTTTTCACCTTTTTAGGGGAGCTGCGTAGAGCATGAGGATCCTCGTTCCTGATTTCCTCAAGAGAACACAAAGCATGACGCGATTCAAAACCTCGACTATTTCCAATTATCTCTAAGTTTTAACAGTTATTACTAGTGAAAGCAAAAATTTTCTAATTTGGAATCATTAAACAACAGAAACGGAACCAACTCACAATATCTATCAAGCTGAAGTGCAACAAAATCTATGCTCCACTTCTTCGCATGATAAACACAAACACCCAAAACTCGGAATCCAATATGGAGCAATAAAAATCAAAACACACAACACAATTGGCGTTTCTTTTCTACAATAGGATAACTGAATCACCGAATAAGTCACTCTCAGGAGCAGAAAAGAATCACGTTACAAATAAGCGCCAACACAAAACAGTATAACAAAAAAAGATCATCCATTCATAAAAATTTTCCGTCTTGAGGTTAAATGCTCCACAAATTCGGTAAAAAATTGAAAGTTATAGCGACGTGTACGCTAATAAGCCTAAAAACTCACCAGTAACAAGAAGCAGTCCCGAGGGGAGCTGCTTCAAGAAGACGACCCTCTTCCCCATGAACCTCCCGGCGAGAAGGATGAGAACCGTCCCTGGAGTAATGCTCGCCCTAATCACCAAAACGAACAGCACAAACCCTAAATCAATAGCAGAACAATGGAAACGAGAAGCGATCAGAAATCGGGAAGGGATCGGGACCTGAGCTTGGTGGGCTTGTGCTTGCGGTGGTTGGGGATGGGGTGCTTGACGTCGTCAGCGGGGTAGTATTTGGGGGGCTTCTCGGCGGGCTTGGGCGGCACCTCCTTGGGCTCGTGGCGTGGAAAGACACCGCCGTGCTTTGCCTTGATCGCCCAGAGCCCGCGCTTGTGGTACATCTTCGACCGCGAGTACTTCCCGATCCCGCGGATGAGCTCGGGATTCCGGCTCGAAGCTCTCGATTTCCTTGGCGCCATGGAGAGCGAGGGAAGAGAGGAGGGGAAGAAACCCTAGAAATGGAGGAGGGACGGAGGCCGGAGAAGTAAAACCCTAAGGGGTGATGGCAATATATATTGGGAGGAGGCAGACGAAACCCTAGTGCAGATCTTATCTGGACCGTCTGTTTGATTATCGTCTGTTTGATTGGTACTTCACGCTAGTGGATGTTCCCCTTCAACCGTCAGTCCCAGAATATTCATAGTATCAGATTGGGCTTGGCTCAAATATATGGGCCAGATTCAATTACAAACTGGGCTTTGATGTCCCAATTAGGATGTTTCAAATTAGACTTTTTGGATTGAGAAATTCTACGTGCACTGCATGCGGTGTAGAAAATTCAATATGGAGCATACCATCTTATCTGATTGATCTACATAGCTTTCACTTTCCAATATATATTTAATATCAGTAAGTCAGTTTTTTGTTTAAAAATTTTGTATGATAAAAATATATTTTTAAAAATTATAACATTTCTTCTTAAAAATTATGACACTCCTTTATAAAAATTATGACACTCCTGCATAAGGCTAAACTGAAACAGGGTGTTATAACTTTTGTGAATGAATGTCATAATTTTTAAGAAGAAATATCATGATACTGTACGGAAGAAAAAAGATAATGAATATATACGGAAACAGTATCATAATATCTTTCTTAAAAATTATGACACTACTTCACAAAAATTATGACATCTCACTTTAGTTTAGCTTTTTATGCAGAGGGTATTATAATTTTTGTGAAGGATGTTATAATTTTTAAGAAGAAAAATCATAATTTTTAAGAAAAATATTTTCGTCATACAAAATTTTTAAATAAAAAATCGATCTACTAACATTAAATATGCATTGGAAAACGATGGCTACGTGGACCAATCAGATAAAGTGTGTGCTCCACATTAAATTTTTTGTACCATAGATGGTGCATAAAGAATTTTAGATTTAGAGGATGACATGGATTGTTTGCTTAATTTTCTTATGTATTTTCTTTGTAACTTTGTTAGAAAGTTCTCATATGCTTGTCCAATTCTCTTATGTATTTCTTTTCACTGTTGCACTTCATAAATTTCTTAGGATGATCACTGCTTGTGCAAAAAAAAAAAAACTAAAGTTTAGGACTTGTTCGATATTGATCTTATTTTTTTATTTTCAAAACATGTTAAAGTAATGAGTTAAGCTGGATAATATGTACGGTGAAATATTTTGATCTTCGAAGTTGCTCTATACAAACTTCTAATGCTTTTGATAATAAAGAGTTATTGTTAAATTTGAAAACAAAAATAAAAATTACAGAAGTGTTGTGCAAATGCTATTTCAACATTTAACCTCCATATGATTTTTCTCTAATTTAAAGGACTCATTTGATTCATGAGAAAATTTTTTAAAAAAATAATTTATTTTTTAAATAAATATTTTTTAAAAATAAAATTTTAATATTTTTGATTGATCATGAAAAAGTGACTTATTGAAGAGTAACTTATATTTGATTGAGCACATATTTTCCTAAGAATACTGTATAAAATATCTATTATACCTTAATAGATATAAGACCATATATTTTACTCCTAAATTTATATAAATAATAATATTATATTTATATTAATATAAAAAATATTATAATATTATATTAATAAAAATATTATATTAATAAAAATATTAAAATATAGTAAATATTATAATAGTAATATAATATAATATTATTATTATTCAGTATTTCATCCGAACCATCCATAATTTTTTGTAAAATCTTAACCATAGATCTTAAAAGACCTTTAGGACAAGAAAAAAGAACCATCATTTTCCATCCTATGAGAACTGTCAAAACCTACCTCCCTCATGAGTTTCCATTTTTTATGAAATATGGAAAATAACTTTCCATGGAAAGAATTTTTTTCATTCTCTCTTTAATTAAAACTCTAATTAAACAAGAAGCTTCCTCTCCACTTCTTAAGAACTGCTCTTTTCTCTCCACTTCTCATGGACCAAATGAGTTGAAGGGAAATAAAAGTATAAAACAACAGTCATACAAAAAGGCTCTTACTCTCCATGTATTTAATTTGTTAGAAAATTAATGTTTACATCTTCCTTTCTCCCTCCAGAGTTATGGTTTGGTGAAAAAATAAATCTCTATCTATCAAGCTAGAATGATAATTAAGATTTTTTGCTTGAAAAAATAATAGATGCGTTAAAATAAGAAAGGTAAAGACATATCGTCTCCAATTTATTTTGCAATGTAGTTTAAATAGTTTTTTTTCCATATTGGTACCTAAACCCTTCCATATTTATACATTTGTCCCTTAATCCATTAAATTTGCCTTTTAGTCTCAAAAGTTGTTGCATGCAAATCCTCATGGTTTAGTTACCCACAGGCACATTTAACATAGAGCAAATATTTGTAATATCCTCTAATAAATATTAAGTTTCTAACTTTATAAGATATGATCATATCAGCATTAATATACCGAATCCCATCAAAACTTCATAACTAAGCATACTTGGTCAGACTAGCATCAGGATGGATGACTCATAAGGAAGTCCAAAATATTTATACCATTTTATTTGTATGGTATATAGTCTCTTGCATATAAATTCCTATAATCTTCTTAACTTGAATCTTAATCCCTTAACTCGTTAAAATTTACACGTTAGCCCTTTATAAACATGTAACTCGTCACATATAATCCCTTGACTTAACTATGACTGTTGTGATAATAGTCTTTTTTTAATCTCTTTGGTGCATCCACCTCCATCACCTGATTTGAAACTCCACGTTGGAATTTTTTAGGTAGATGCTTTGAAGCATAACTCAAACAAACTTTTTTTTTTTTTATAGAATTTTTATCAACAAGGACCATAAGAATAGTCATTTAAAAATTCTCTAAAAATCTCAAAGATAAGAAAGGACTGAGGAGGTATTTGGTTAGAGAGAGTGGAAGACTGAAATCAAATCGAAATGGATGACTCCATTCCAACTGTTTGGTTGGGATAAGTCTCATTCCGATTCCGATTTCAGGTGGAATGAGAATGGCTCAATCTATATAGAACTCAATCCTTATTCTTGTCTATAGATTCAAATTTTTATTCCAATTCTGATTCGATTTCGATTTCGATTTCGATTCCAATCATGAATCAAACGATTCGGAGGAGTTGGTCATTCCGATTTGATTCCAAGCCATTCCAATTCTGATTCTCATTTTAATTTTGATTACAAACTAAATACCCTTCGAGAGTATTGCAACGGTGGAGTCTGTGCAAGTTTAATATACAGGCCAATCGAGCCACATAGGCTGGGGTTTACAGCAAACAAATAGATTTCTAGAAACTTATATGCAAATTTAAAGAATTTATAGAATGATATATAAACATCAAATTTTTAAGGATATTAAAACGAAATGGCAAATCCAACTGTGGACAGGAGGCCATCCCCAAAATATCGTTCATTCTCATTTTTAATTACTCAGACGTATAACCACAAACAATCATTTTCGGAGGAAAAAAAAAGTACCCAGGGATATGATGGTAGCGTCCAAACTTATTCATTGGATGGGTCTTGCTAAGTTTGGGTCAAGCTCAGCCCAAGGTATAACTAAAGTTAATCCTGATCCGGCGCCGTGTTTGGGTCTATTTCATTGGCTTGAGCTTTATACTTACTTGGTTTTAGGTTAAATCTTGGGCTTTCTTAATGTTTTATTCAAAATATGCAGATTGTGGAAGGAAAGAAGGGAGAGAGAGGAGGAAGGAGAGGGACGGAGAAGAATGGAGAGAGAGGATAGAGGAGAAGGGAGGAAAAGGAGGAGGATGGAGGACCGGGCTCAAGATGGGCCAGTTAAAATCTGAGCCTGGCCTGTTTAATGGCTATACGCATATTTTAGGCCTAGCCTGGCCCACCAAACTTAAAATTTGGATTCAAGCTCATATAAAGTGCTCCGAGCTTGCGCAGGCTACACAGATGGTCCGACCTGTGAACAGGTCCAGAGATGTGCTACCAATCTCAAATAATACCCTATTTTGACTCAAGTTAATTAATACTAAATTCATGTAGGCACTCCGACCTTCCATAAAAGCTTTCGAAAAGTCTCCTCCAATAACAAAGGTAAGAATTTTTCAGAAAAGATTTCATCGGCAAAGTCAGTACATTGGACGCGTCCACCTTGGGACATATTCCCGACATTTAACTAAGCATGCATAGGTTTTAATACATGCGTATCCCCGAGTGTAATGCTTGTGATTGTCGGAGTTTGACTTTGTTAAAGTTAGTTATATGGATAACTGCCGAATTAGAAAAATAGCCACCCAACTTTTTGACACCCATCATGAAAAATCTTGCAGTTTTGTGAATTGCCCCGCTCCATCTTCATATTTGCAAGGTGATGTCACTCACGACTACGTCTTCTTTCTTTCGATGTCTAAGTGAGAGTATCATTGGGTATGTTCCATTGACATGGCCAGATTATGTATGCATGAAATGAGACAGGGCCAAGAAATTTATGTGCATGCATGGGAAATTTATGCGATATGCCACAGTAGAGGTCATATAAACTATTTTGTGTTGCATTGCAGCTCTATTGCACAACAGTAATTTGGATTTTGCTCTAATAGAAACAGTAAGAGTTGTATCCATCACCATGGATTTAGTGACTTTGATGAGTAGAGTGTCCATTTCTTTTTCCCTAGCTTGTTTGCTTGCCGACATATATATCATCGGTCTGTCCCACATCAAGAGCATATGTTGCCGATTTCGCGGACACGGCTACCCAAACCATACCTTGACCACTTCCAACCGTCCCTGGATAAGGGACTAGCTCTACTTAATTTGAAAAAGGTATGATAGATTTAAATGAGAAGTGCCACAACTAAATTAATCTCTTGAACGGTTGAACGGTATAAAATGCTGATAGACACCTTTTTTTTTTGGGGTAAACCACCGTGATAGACTTTTAACGACATAAAAGTCTGCCTCACTACATAGTCAAAGGGAAAAGGCACAATGTTTGAAATCTGGAAAAATGTGCTGCAGGCTGTAGGAATACAAGCTTGGATTCCTCTGCATTTCTCTACTTAAGACCTTGAGAGCTTGTTCATGATGCAACTTCAAATTTATGGGCCCTTCGTAGAAACTAGTATTAAAAATTGGTGTAGACTAGGTAAACCCATTTACCATCACTCGTAAATTTGATCAAATACATGTGATATTTTGGACAAAGTTATCACTATGACATTACCCCAAGCCAATCAACACAAGCAAGTTTTATTTTTCACTATTTTTAAAAAGATAAAAACCATCCATGAGGGGTTGGGGAATCACCAACCATGTGCATTCAAGTCCAAAGGTACAAGATGTGCAAAGCCAAGCTGGAAAGTCATGCAAGTTGAAACTTGCCTTAAGTTAATTGCATTATGAATTTCTTGTAGCTAGGAACGCAGATGATTGGAAGCATGTATTACTCTGATAATTTTGCATTGCAAAATTTCTGCATTGGACTAGCTCCGAAGCACAAATTTTCTGGTAACTTATAGGCATAATGGAGTGATGATGAACCACTATATACTTTGTTGATCATGCATCCTTGGTGGGGTACAAGCGACTGCTAAGAAATTTGCTTAACTTAACCCAACAGCAAAAAATTCAACAGTTTGCATTCATACAACCACCTAGAGAGGAGACCCTAGAAGATGGGAACAGGGGCATGTAGTAAAAGAAAAGAGCAAGCTACATTAATTAGCATCATATCATCAGCCAAGGTTCGGTAGAAATCTGGCCTCCACCTTTACCAGATGTTCCAGAGTCTACCCACCCATCCCTCTCCATTCTACCACCTAGTCTTCAAGGCACAGGCACCCACACACCTGAACCTAGAAAATTATTGAAAAAGTTAATTACAAGAAAAAAGAAATAAAAACAAAGAAAACTCCACCTTCTCCTTCTTCCAAGATCTTAGCCCTCTTAGTCTTCAACTTTCTACTTGTCCATATATATATATATATATATATATATAGTCTGAAAAGGCTTCTCAAAGAAGTCCCTCCAGCACAAGTTTGATTTCCTGTCATAGATAGGAGAGCTAAGAAAGAGAAGATGAGGATGGGAGACCCTACAACATACTTGATTCCTTGTAATGCATCCATCTATGTGGATACCCATCTACATAACTCTACAAAAGATGAAAGGCCCGGGCCTCCTACATCTCTATAAACCCTTTGTAATTAAAAGAAATAGGTGAGAATGTGGAACTTGTCTGTAATTTTTTTTCTTTTTCATTTCTTTTCCTTGTTTGAGTCACCTGGCCTCTTTCCCTACATGTGTGTCTTTAGGATTTCTAATATCACTCCTGCCTTGGCCGAGCAAGCCAAAGCGAGCTCAGCGAGCGGAGGCGGTGGAAATGCTCAGCCATCGCCAAGAAGCACCGAGCTGCCTGACGGATGGTTAGCATCTGATAAAGCTTATGGATGGTCTGTTGCCTCAGAATATCAGCCTGTAAGGTAAAAAAAAAAAAAAAAAGTTATACATACAAATCAGCATTGAAATATCTGTTTATATATATAATTTAAATAATTTTTTATTCACTAAATAAGTAATATATAATATTTTTATTTTGGAGAAATTATGTCCTACATTACTGCACCATGCCAATTGTTAATTATTATATGGATCTTGTCTGGTGACCAGTTCAATAGTCACTCTTTTCAAACATGAAGAACAAATGAGGGATGCTTGTAACCCTCCCTACATGTGCCTCGGGATTTGAAATGATCTATTGGATCTAATCCATGTAATAATTTCTCATGCTAATCACCTTATCTCTTTTCTATGGATTCTATTCATCATATGCTTGATGATTCATCCATAGATAATAGACGAGCTGATTGGTGTGTTGGTGCATATGGTGCAGGGTATAATTTGCCTCCACATTGTCGAGAACACAGCAGTATAAGGTTGAATCTAACATTGTAGCAGAGGAGAGCAACAAAAATCTGAGGAATATCTCTTTATTTTTATTAACTAGTAAGAGGGTTCCAGTTTCTGAGATATAAAATGAAGGGCTATTCAACCACTGCATAAAGCGTTCTATACAGAAAACATAATGGTCAAATATTATTATTTAATATTATTTTTTGAAAAATGAGAGATGAGGTGGGGTTTGTTAAATATTATTTTTTTCTGATTGGATGGAGAGTGCAGTTTGATTGTTTGCGTTGTTACTGTATTACTCCATGGATCTCTCCTTACATCTATAATTTCTGTCTTTTGAATCTGTTGTTTAATAACATATATAGGGGGGAAGCACTTTACTTCCTCCTTTTCCACTCAAAAAAAGGAATGGTCAAGTATGAAAATTTGAAGGTTTGGCTAAGCTAATGTCGACGAGCGTAGTGGGTGAAGGTTGATTCTAGAACTTACGGTTGAAAAATAGGGAAAGGGAGTTAAAATAGGCTTTTACAGGTTAGGTAAAGGTTTCCTTTAATGTACTACAAGATAATGTGCTGTAGGCTAATGTGAATCTATGTTCCGTATGAGCTATCTATTACATATGAATGCTAGATTTACATGCATGTGATGCTGCCATACATCACATGCAACATGGATGTGATGGCTATTACAACATGCAAGCTGACATATATTACTGATCACCTTCACCATTATCTTGCTTTGAAAGTAGTTCTTTTATTTTACCCAATTCCACCCTTGAATTTAGTTTTTTTTATACATGCATGAAGAAAAATAGTAATTAACAACAACTATAATATTTACATTAACAATTAATTCAAAACTAATCCAATATTATAGAGAACTGTCAACCCTACCCAAATCATTTGCACTATTATTAGTTGAGCTAACTACCTAACTCATAAAATTCCAGGTAGAAAGTCAATTCTTATTATAGTGCACACATGCCAATAGCCCTAAATGCATGTGCCAAAAGAAATAGCCCTAAATGTATGGTAAATATATAAGTCCTACTTTGATGGTACGAAAGTAGTTGCATCGAGTTGTTTCTGCAACCTCATTGGATGAGTACTGGAATGAGATCACCATACATCAACAGAATGATTAGCTTCTAGATTTCATGTTTTTTAACACCAGAATATGCTTAGCATGATAAAATCTACTCTGCACTCATCTCGAAATGTCCCCTAAAAATTGATAGTAAGTAATTAAAGTAACATATAATCGATAATTTAGTGCCTGAAAACTCGAGAGGTAGCAATGATGGTGAAGGAGTTGTTTCTTACCTGTCTGACAAAACCTTCAAGAGTAGAGAGCTTGTTAATGGCTACGGCCATCTGGCCCATGTAGTTGGCCATGTTGGATGGACAATTCAACGCATCAGAGATGATGGTGTCAGAAAGGGATCTATAAAGGGCTTCAAGGCCTTGGCTCAAGGCTTCCTCCGTCTCATGGACGGTCTGTTGCAGGCCACAAACTGCTAGTATTTGCTGCTCCGTAAGTGGCTCTGTGTGTCTTATAGCAATCTAAACGCACATCCAACCACCAGCAAGAAAAGGATAAGAAAAAATAGCAGAAAAAGTACATTCTTGAGTTTAATTTGATGCTCAAATAAAGAAGGCATCAATCAATACTCAAGGCAGTCTCCATTCAATGCAATAAAAAAACCTATTGTATTAAAAATATGAAACTTTTATATTAATCAAGGAAGATATACATACTTGAAAAACAAAGATTTAATTTGCATAATTTGAGATGGAAGGAAAAGATAAAATAGAATGCCCAGACCGTCAACAAAGAATTAATGCCTTAAAACATGCGGCCCTTTATATTTTTCTAGCTATTTATGAAATATGGATAGTGTTAGACTTCCCACTTTTGCCTCTACAGAATTATGAGTTTTTATTATTTACTGACAAAAAAATGATATCTAGAAAAGCATGTAAACATCACGACATAGGACAAGCTTAGAAGCTAGCTAGGGTCTAGGGATCAGAATAGGATGCTTTGGTACCAAATTGACACAGGACAAAAGAAGAAGGAGAGAGGAGAAGAAGACAAGGAAAGAGGAGAGGAAAGAGCAGAAAGAGAGGGTAATTCAATATTTTATATCTCAAATTCCAATAATACAAAATGTAATAGTTTATATAGATAACCTAAAATTTTAATAAAATTTTATATAGAAATAAAATATCAAAATCTATATAAAACTCTACTAATAAAATCTATATAAAAATAAAGTTTTCTTATTCACAAATAAAATAAAATTTTCTTGTTTCTATATTTGTGTCTAACAGAAGTGCACCTAAATTTCTTATTAAACAGTTTCTATCATCTATCAAATAATAATCTTAACTTATGGATAGTCTCTTTTGGGTGAGGTCCCAGCATATTACAACATTTATTTACTAGCAGCGAAAAGAAAAGAAGTGCGACCAAGTTATACTGGATATAAATCTACATCTTTTGAATTAGATGATGAAGATTCTATATCAATGATTCGAGCTGTTAGATGTGATTTAGTAATTTTAAACTACTCATTTATCAAAAATCACATGATTTGAAAATTCTAACCAGTGTATCAAACAGCTAATCTTTTTATGTTACTTAAACTATCTAATTTTTAGTCACTCTCGTTATATGATAGAGTTCTCCAAATCACATAATTTTTATATGTAAGTAGTTTAGAAATAGTAGATAATATTTAATGGCTTAGATCATCAATGTGAGAATTTGTATCATCCAATTCAAAAAAAGGTATAACTCTATAAATGTTACACTCGGTATAATCCTATTAGAGTTGCATTCTGTATGATGAGGTTTTGATATATACCTAGCATAACTATATACATATAGCTAGGGTTTCCATATTGATGATCCAAGTCATCGGAAGTATTCTACCATCTCCAAACTACTCATATACCAAAAATTTATGTGATTAAGAAATTCCTAATTCATCGAGTGGTCAAAAGTTTGATAGTTTAAACAACATAAAATAATACATGCATATCTTTTAACCATTTAAATATGCATAACTTAGGAATCTTTAAATTTTTATGATTTTTAGTATATTAGCAATTTATAGATAATAGATCTTATTTAATGCTTTAGATCATTGACATGTGACCTCATTATAAAATTTTACACCAAATGTAACTTTTTTCGTGACCTATATATATATATATATATATTCATCATCTCTCAGGTTGAAAACAAAATAAAAGAAGAGGAGATAAAGATTATAAACTAGTACTGCTTGCATGGTTCTAACTATAATTAATTTAATTTCGGTTTCATTCTTTAACTTTCACCATTCTATATAGAGACCAATGACATCATATAGAGTATATGAATGTAAGACTACACCACACAATTGTTGGAAAAGCCTCCTCCACATCTACCTAACGTCCACACCACCACCTACTCTCCAGTCTCCACATCAATACTTTATGACAGGAGGAACATGCCAAAGTCTTCACAAGAGAATCAATCATCCTACTTTGAACTAATCTAATTAGAGAGCAAAATGGCCCTTCCATCAATTGGGACCTTCCACCACATTAGCTCATCCATCACCCATTTTCCACGCCAAAATGTGGCAGTAATAATATATCCTCATACCCCAAAACTCACAGGTATATCAAAACTAGCAGCTATCCAACGGCAGTGATCGCTACCGTTTATAGCACTCCATCTCCAAAGCAACGACAAACAACCACCAGAGTTCTACAGTGACGAAGATTTCAAAAAGTTGGTGGGCACAGGATTAGACCAAGCTGGCGGAAACGTCGACGACCGTAATTTAATGTATGACCAGATTTTTTTTTGTTTTTTGGTTAAACAGTATTCTGTACTTCGATTGATATAGGTTGTCTACCATGCAGAATTGACCCAACAAGCTTTGAAAAGAAATATATGTGAATATTTTGGGGTTCGTCGCTAAAATAAAACCAAGCACTTGCATGCTTGCATGTTTTCACGGGCAGACTCGGAGATCATCTACAGTGGCAACCTAATTTTGTCAATTCTTAACAATGATTTCCATCAAATTTTCTTCAGCGCTAAATGTAGTGTTTTACGTATGGGGAGAGTTAAGGAAAATGCTTCCTGCATCCACTTGTTACGTACTGATCAAGTTCCATCAGAGATTGGGCTCATGCTTCTTTTTTTTTTTTTCTTTCTTTCTTTTTGATGAAAGGGGAAGCCATGCAAGATTTGATTAGAGTTATGGTTATGCGGAATACCTTGATGACCTCGGAGGGGCGGAAGCCACCAATCCACATGAAGCAGCGTTCTGCGGGGGTCTTCCACATGCCGGAGATGAGATGGAAGACATCAGACCGGGCGATTAAGCTCTTGAGATTCGTCATGGCATCGTAGTGGGCCACACAGTTGTCCACGAGCATCCGAAGTTCGTCGTCCGGCGAGTGCTCCTGCACTGCAGCCCTCAGGTCGCACATCAGCCGGTGGTGATCCTCAAGCCACCTTCCGTACTCCATGTCGAACATCGCCGCATCTACAATGCGTAATGGCAGCAAAAAAAACAAAAAAAAAAAAAAAGGTTCTTCATATTAGTAATGGAGCAAACGAGAGCTAGTAAAATGAATACATGCAAGCTTTTTTCTTTTTAGGAAAAAAAAAAAAAGGGTTATGCCCGTATTGAGCCCACCATTGCCGCCGGTGAGGCCTTGATCCCCGCCGAGAAGGCCTCCGCCACCAACAAGTAAACCCTAGATCATCAACATGCCATGTGATCAGTACAATCTAAAGGGAAAAGATTAAAAGGTCTGGTGGTGCAACATCTCGGGGTCGGCACCTGAGCTCTTGCCCTTTGGAGCTCTTGTTCTATCTGAGTTAGCCTGATTTTACTAGTCTCTAGTTGTTGAATATAAGCCTGTGTGAGAGGAAAAGAGAGAAGCAAAGGTGAAATAAGACACTAGAACCAGAAATCCAATCCAATTTAGAAAGGTATAGGAGGCGGAAGAAAAGTAAAAACGGGCGTGTCGAATTTTAGTTGGTTCATTTTTTTCTTCGTTCTCTCCTGTTACTTTCCTTTAGGTTGACCGACGTCACTGACCTTCTTCCTGAGCCGGCTTTTTCTGGCTGCCTCCCTATTCTGAGCAAGCCTCCTCAATGTCTGCCAACAAATGGATCAATCACGTACGCTGCATGGAGGACCTCAAGCTTTGGAATTTATACCTCTCTTTTTCCGGAGATTAAATGCAACTCACCTTAGCGTCTGGTGTTCTGGGACCTTCTTGCTCTGAGCTTGCTGTGCCCTTCCTATTCCCTTCCCTCTGCTTCCAAACCAGGACAGAGGTCAAACTTATTTTTGTCAAACACCAAACCCATTATGTATTTAAACTCAAATATCAATATAGCTAGCCAAGACACTTGAAAGAGAAAGGAGAAATATTTAACCGTGATTTGAGGCCATTACCTTCACTACTGCCTTGACGTCCGCTTGTGGCTCGGGTAGATCAGCAGCGGCATCACTTCTTGTGTTCGCTAGCTCAATGGACTGGTCCAATGACCTCTTAGATGAACTGCTTGTTGAGGAGAGTAAGCTCATTTCACCCTATATACGTGTATTAAAGTTTGTTAAGCACGAAGCGACTCGTTTTGAAACATTACGAGTGCAGCAGCCTATCAAAAAACAAACGGAAAGAAATTAAAAGGAGAAGTTAGAGATGAAGGGCTTGTTTTGTTGCCCAACATACCTTGGGAGTTGGTACTACGTGCATGGGCTGAGAAGGGAAAATGTTGAGAGTCTCTGCATACATGAATTCCGGCAAGCATTAGACTTCCCGTAGGTGCAATCCATCACATCCCAAATGAAGAGTTTGAGCAGATAATTGACTCCATAAAGAAACAAAGCATCTTCCTCTCTTTTCTTGGACATGATCATCATTAAAGATAGATATAAAGATCCAAAGATCATTCCATGAATATAAAAAAAAAAAAAAAAAAAAAGGAAAAACGAAAAGAGAAGAAAGATAGAGAGACACCCGGCGGTTGGGGGTGGATGGATGAATGCGGACTGAACAGCACAGGCTTCTTAGTTCTCCATGCATGTTTATCGCAACGCCATGGAGAAAAAAAGGAGAAGAAAAACGATCAAGATAGAGGGAAAAATAATCCATATTCAGCCTTTTGATTGTAGGAACTTGTAAAAGAAGTCGATTGGGTTCTTCCCCGTTTGTTCTCCCAAAAAAAGAAATAGAAGAAAAGAAAAGAACAAATGGATGATG
The DNA here is from genome assembly GCF_000442705.2 of Elaeis guineensis. Classification (NCBI taxonomy): domain Eukaryota; kingdom Viridiplantae; phylum Streptophyta; class Magnoliopsida; order Arecales; family Arecaceae; genus Elaeis; species Elaeis guineensis. Next base: position 162,641,251 of record NC_025993.2, on the reverse strand, counting down.
AAAATTTTGTTGCAAGTTGTTATTTAAACCCCCCAAAAAAAAGGTTGAGAAAAATTATGCTATTAATGTTAAACTAAATATAAAGCTAGTTTTCTCGATCATTTTCCAACAATCTAGGTATCCAAGTATTCCTACGAGCATCCAGTCAAATACAGTACAAGGTTTGTTGGCCATGATCACTTCATGACCCGAAAGGCCTTCCTGAAAGAAACCCAACAGCCTTATTATTCTCCTCTCTTACCTACTTCCCTGAGGATTTATATCATATGATGTCCAAAAAAATAGATCAATAAGGCCAGCAGAGGCACAAAATTATGAGAAAGAAAAAGAAAATAGGGAAGACTAGAAGAGACTCACGTCGTTGTTCTTGAACTGCTGAATGATCTTGCCCATCTAGATACAGAAACAAGGCCGGATCCAATTCTCCCAGGTCATATGGTGCAACTTCCTTACTCCTGCAGTCAAACCAAAAAAAAAGCCAAGTAAGGATCGAAATAGATATCTAAAACATTTTTCACCATTAAAATCAGCCTATTTTCTTCATCAAAAAAAAAAAAAAATCAGCTTATTTTGCCTATGGTAAACATATTCTAACACGACCTCTCCTCTCTTATCTCTGTCTCTAACCTTCCTCTACTGCGACATAAAATCCACCGATTTGCACTACAAAAACTAGGATTCTGCAACATGGGGTATCTCTGCAGGCCGTCCCCAATCTCTCTTACTAAAAATTAGATGTTGAAAGGGAAATAAAATCACACATGACATGTGTTTTATCTCTCTCCACCTTTCTTCCATGAAACAAAAGGAAGGGAAAGAAAGAAACTACTATATGGATGGGTACATGATATCCATCGCAACAAAAATAAATTCTAAGACATGGGTTTTCTCAACTCTTTCTCATCCACCCTACAACTATATTAGAAAATTTCTTGGAGAAGTAAGAAAAAAGAACACAAGGACAGACGCGAAGAAATGGTTATATCGATCCAATAGAATATTTCTAGCATATAACCTCTTTGTATATCACATAAAATAGACAAATCTAATTAGACCAAAGTTGTTCTCTACAACTAACACTTCAATAGTTTCCCGACTATTACATGAAGTTTCCGTACATGGTGGAGCTCGTGAGGAGGAACGGATCATCCCAAAGGAACTCTGGTGCTCCTGTTGCTGCCCCTTTTTATAACTCCCTTTATCTCCCATGAAACACTCCAGAAATCCAACTTTTTGTTCTTCCCTCGCCTCCTCCCAGAGGATCAGAGAAGCCCATTAATGGTGAAACGAACTTCTGTTATTCCCCATCCGAACTCTCTCTGCAATAAAGCTATCAAAAAGCCAACTTTATCTTCCTCTTTTCTTCCCTCGGGACGTCTCCCAAGTCTCCTCCTCCACTTCTGACCGAAAGGCTTCGGGCGAAACCGCTACGAGATGAGGTGGTGTGGACGCGGTACGTTTACCGGCTCCCAACCGACCCTTTGGACGAGGACAAAAGTGGCCGTAGACCAATGACAAAGCGGTTCGGGGAGCGGTAAAAAGCAGCCAACGGAGGTGACCTAATCACCAACGGCGGTTTCCTTACCGCGGGTTCCGTCGTATGCTATGAGATGACCGATACACCCTCGATTACGTGCCCCCGTGCATGTGTCCGTATGCGCACCCCTCTCCCTGCGCGGCTCGCACATGTTTCCACTTCGCAACGCACCGTGCGAAGCCTCGGACGGGGCAGTGCACCCGGCGATTAGATGGGTCCCAGGTAGTTTTTGAGTGGGACCTACACAATTAAGGCTTTTCCACAGCGCATTGCACGGGGAGCCATGCAAAGATCACACGTGTCCTGAGTCGAGTAGCTAGTCGACAACTTTGCGGGTCCTAGATGGTTTCTCGTATGGGAATGGGAGCCATTTAAAGCGATAGAACGATGCATATATATATATATATATATATATATATATATATGGTCACACCACCGCATATTATACACCAAGACACATATAAGCTTCCACTCATCTATTCAGAGGTAATAGCAAATTATCAATTTAAATTTTATTCGTTTCTTTTTCAAATATGAATTATCATGGTCAACTGTATACGGTGGCACATGTTAGCATTCTAAGTGTTAAACATAGTTATCATGAAAGTGATGCATTGCTAACCAGTTTCGATTAGCAACCTATTCAATTAAGAGAGTTCTAAGTTTTCAATCTATTGATGACATTTATATTATATTATTTAAATATATGCATCATGTACATATAAAAAATTATTTTTTTTTTAATGATAGTATATATTATTCTTTGGCTCTTTTAAATTTTTTAAAATCTTATATTAATCATGAGATATGCCGCCTCGATGGGTTAGCAATTCATATTTGTGCCCAAAGTTTCACATCTACCTAATTGATATTAAACTAATCCAACTTTTTGATACCATTTTGATATGATCCATGTATAATCACACTGGGGAGAAAGTCACTAATTTCTCCCAAAAGCTTGAAGTCTTTGGAGACTTGTTTGAATAAAATGAGAAGAATAACAATATAGAAAAGTTCTTGACTCTATTGCTTATTTGTGCATTTCTCCATTCTAATATAATAACATTTAATTATGGACTTCATAAGAATTAGATCATATAGTTTTTTTTGGTAAATGAGTACTGCTCATTAATATGTCTGAACAGTCAAGGGTATATCATGTTTCAACAAAACAGAAATTAGATCATGTATAGATGGCTCATCTTTAGTCTTACTCATTAATAACATGGGCAGAAAATAAGAGCTTTGGATTTTCTAATGGACATATCCTGAGACTAGACTTCAAATATTCCTTATTAGATCTTACATTTTTCTACAAAAATTGGTCAAAATGTCCAATAAGGTACACAAAAGATAGTAATTTTTCTTCTCATATTGTTGATCATTTCAACAATATTTATGGTTAAGAGGCAGGGTGATCTCAAAATTTGTTAAGATATAGAAGGTAGGTTGTCTCAAAATATATCATATGGCAAATGCCATTGGCAGTCCTTCCGAGTGCTTTGAACAAAGCCGTGGGACATTTTCGTCAATAACCGTTTCCGGGCCCGAAAGCTACGAACCGAGGCGGCCTAAAATACCTAATCGCTGCCGGGAAGCTGACGGATGCGTGACGTGGGGAACCCCGAGACACCACGCCACGTGGCATACATCCATTTGGAGGTCCAGAGAGGTGTTAGAAGGTGGGCCCCACCGGGCCCCAGCAACTCCTCTTCCAACAACCCCAATGTGCGGGTAGCTACTTACCGCCACCTGGTCCCACGCCACTTGTCATTGTGGTTTTGGCTTATCAGTTTTTTATACCGCATCCTTTAGGAAAAAGCTTTAGTTAAAACGAGCAAGGATTGAACAACAAGGAAAGCAAAGGAAGAAGTCAAATAAATGTTCGCCACGATATAGAAGCTTAATGATCAGATGGTCGTATGGTTTTATATTGAAAAGTCAAAAAAAAAAAAAAAAAAGTCCATAAAAAAGAACAAAACAAACTTAACTTCCGCATTGCTCTATTACAATTCTAAATTAAAAGGAGAAGACGAGTAGAAGAATGGACAGCTTTTGCATTCAAAAAAGAAGAATGGATGGCTTTTTAAGGATGGATTGTTGAAGAGCAGCCGCACTTGCTAGGTCGTTTGTTCCAGCTCGTACGAGGTGGCGCTTGAATCGGTCCATGTTGGGGGTCATGATAAAAATCAATGGAAACTCACCAAGGTTCATGGTTGGAGGGTTATAATAGAATTTTTTTTCTTATGGTAAAAATGGTATTGTCACCTTGCTCTTGTTTCAAGTATGGATCCTCTGCGTGGCATCAGTATGTACCAAGATAAATGGTAGGCTTCCCCTTTTTTAAGTGCAAAATATGTATTACCCACACCGTTAGCTTTTTTTCCCCATTTTTCTAAATTTTTTATGAGCTATTAAACTGGCATTTTCTCTTTCATAAAATCTATTACTATCGATTCCTGAGCTAATTTTGAGGTTAATTGGTGGGTTTAATGAGCGCCGAGCTGAGGTTGAGGTCAGTCTATGCTGGAATGAGCCGAAGTAGGTGTAGGGATGGCAATTGGATCGGATTGGATACGGATTGGATCAGAAAATCATCAATCCAAACATGACCTATTTATTAAATAGATCAAAAATTCAGATATGAGCTCAATTTGTTTATTAAACAAATAATCCAACCCAATCCGCTTAACTCATTTAATAAATAGGTCAAATTAAGTTAAACAGGTTAAACAAGTCAGATTAAATATGAGTCAGAAATAGTTTAATCAGATTTTAAACAGGTTAAACAGAACTTAAACGGGTTAAACAGGTTAAATGGATCAAATAAGTTATCTGATTCAACCTAACCTAAATATTAAATGGATTAAACAGATCATATATCTAAAATCCGGTCAAATCTGATCTAAATATTAAATGGATTAAACAGACCGATCTATTTATGATCCAAAACCGTTTAACTTAAATCAAAACCTATTTATGGTAGGTCAAATAGGGATCAGATTGGATGGATTGGGTCATATTTTATTGGCCTTAAGTGGATGGCACCAACAGATGGAGAATGAACCTACAAACAAAGTTTCTGGCTAGAAATATTTTTCAGAGGGACCCTCTGACGCTCAAATCAATAGATAATTGAAGAATAAGGAGAGATAAAAGAGAAAAATTTGCAAAGGATTGAGATTTATCTAGAGTCTCCTTCTCCTCTCTATTTATAGAGGGTGAGTAGCAGCTCTTTCCACTTTGAGTGATAGGCATTATGGAAGATGTATGCAAATCATGCCGGTGGAAATTGTGTCTCACATTTGGGATGCAAAATAAGCTAGCTGTTATCTAGTTGTTGTATGAATCCACTCCGATGTAATTCAGGTTGCTTTTTTTGGCTTATCATGATTGGAGAATTGATCTCTTTTCTGGATTAGGAGGTGTTATCTGATTGGGCCAGCCTTCTCTTCATTCAATTGATGAGATCAAGTCAGTTAGGTCCGACCATACATCCTCCATGACTCGACCTCATGGGAGCCTCGGTTCCAACCGAGGTCAGGATGACATCCCCAATATTTGCCCCCCATGCAGTTCGCCCGAACTCATTTAAGCTATAAACTTTTGAATTGAGAGTTAAAATATGGCTCAGAAGTCTGTAAGCAAGAAGGAAGCAAACGAGCCGTGATCCCGCTGAGGCCTATGACCAAGACCTTCTATCGAGCAAGGGGGGCAAAGCTCTGCCTGTTGACGCGTAAGTTGACAAGTTCATATCAGCAACATTGTCCATTTTGATCCTTACCTACCCTAATGACCAACAGCTAAATAAGAAACGACCTTACTGTCACCTTTAGTATTTTCATGTAATCATCATTAGAGACACCATGCACACAGGTATTTATATGGGTAAAACATACATACTAGTGTATGTGTCCATGTATCCTCTTTGATGATTGTTATGCTAGTTCTGCCGGTGTAATAACTTTAATCTGACTAAGAAAGCAAGGAAGCTTTTGTAGTCTATGTTATCTTATTTGTCCATGGATGAACTTCAGCACTTCAGTTTTGGAGAACTCTTGTTTTGAACAAACTTCAACTAAAAACAAAGATAAGGTTCTATGAAGGGATATTAATTAAATTAAGTAATACGACAACCAATCGGCAAGCCAAAGAGGAAATCGGATGAGGAAAAATCATGTGGGAACAATTGATGGTATAAGTAGACAATTAGAACATGAAAAGTCAGGGAATGTATATCAATTGAATCTATAAGTTCCATACCGATTAAGAATAAGCATGTCTTCTATCCCTGGGCTCTTTTTCTTGTCAAAGTTTTCATCTCTTTTTACAATATCATGAAGGAAAAATAGAAGAATGTATCAAAGCACAGGCTTTGCGTTCGTGCATGTGTGTTTCTGACATTGACTCTTATGCAAGATATTAGAAAAGAAATCTCAAGACAACATCACAATTTCAACTCTTTCGTATTCAATTCTATGTGTCAGCATCACCGGAGTTATACTAAAAATGTTCTTTAGGAAGCAAAAACAAAGAAAATAATACCCTGTCCTTGTTGCGTGGCCTACAAACAAGTCCTATATTCGAATATTAAAAGAAAATTATTGGATTAGGTGTATCAAAAACACAACCAAAGAAACAAACTAGTCTTCTAAACTATCATATTAAGCTCTCACCCACTCCCCCGCAAGAGCCGGGAAACTGACATGACAAGGATAGCCTACAAAGGCATTTTATTCTAATTTCTCTTTGGGGCCTCTTTGCAACTTGCCAGGGCCAATTTGATATATCCAGAACGTTTGGGTGAGGACAAAATTCAGGGTATTGTTTTACCTCATATCCCCCTCTTACCTTTTTTTTGGTCCTCATGATGCAAACCAACAATAAGAAGAAGAAAATCTTGATCAAAGAAATAAATAAATAAATTACAAATCCTTTGAAATTTATATTTATTACACCTACATTCAACAATATGTAAAACCTACACTTACACTACGTTAAAATAATGATGAATGACACTAGTGAAACCATTTATCTCATTTGAAAAGTTAAAGATACCCTTATGCAGAGAGGAAGACGGATACATATGCTTTTTCTTATGTCTAGAATGGCTATAATATCATATAAGGTTATTTTAGTTATTTTTGAAATTTTTCTAGCGTGATATTTAGATCCCATTTGAGGTTAACATTGTGACAAACATGGGTTCAAGTATTGAATAAAAATAAACTTTAGGAAGGTAAGCATAGGTTTTTCACATTATTGGATATAAGTGTAATTTAATCTTAATCTTAAGAGGTTTTTATAATTTATTAAAAAAAAGCAACCACAACAAGCCCTCAATTTATCATAAGACTGACCTCTTGGAAAATTGGGTATTTGGATTTATTACGTGAGAGGGGTCTCTATAGAGAAATTATTGGTTAGAATTATGCTATCACATAGATATTGGACCATCCAATAAAAAGTTATCATATCATCCAAAAAAATAATTTTTTTTCATTAAAAATAATTAAAGTAGTTATCTAAAGAGAAATTATTGGTTGGAACCATTCTATCTCGTGGATCTTGAACCATCTAATAAAAAGTCATCATATCACCTAAAAAAGTAAATCTTTTTCATTAAAAACAGTTAAACGTAGTGGACCATGACTAATATGAACTTTTTTTGTTCAAAATTCTCAATCAAGCTTAGATAATAATGAAAGTTTTTCTCATATGGATGAATTGTGATAATTTTTAATTGGACAGCCCAAGATTCGTATGATAAAATCGTTCTAACCAATAATTTCTACTTTCTAAATGTGTCAGTCCGGGCGCATTTGCCCAACTTGACCAAAGTAGTTGCTTGGCAAATTTTCCGGCCCTAACCACCTTATCGCCCAGAACCCATGAAAGCTAATGTTGGCCCACGCCTGGGATCCTTTCGGCTCGGGTTTGAAGGGCTCCGTAAGTTGCAGAGAGCGGAGCAGGCTTGGGTCCAAGTTTTAACAACCAGGCCGATATGGGCCTTTGGCCTGACAGCCCTGACTGGTCCCATGGACACACCTTCAGTTGTCGTGCATCATCAGCTGCAAATATAAGCCCTGTCATTATGTACAATATAACAAATATACATGCATTATGAGCAGCAAATATAACCCCTTCCATTATGTATAAATAAATAAGCTCTCAAACTTTTATTATAGTATGTGTTCATTTCATGCATACTAAAGAGGATTCATGTTACATCTCTCGTGCGAAAGAATGACCGACAGATTTTCCTTCGCGACGTCAACCATTGAATTACAGCTCTCCCAACTCTCAAAGTGGTCCAAACTTTTTTTCATCCATCTGCACAGATCTCAAAGTAGCCTTTGCATGATCAAACGGTCAACATGCTAAATATTTTGAGGGGAGCGCGGTGAGGCGGGGTGGGGGGATGGTCCCTCTCGCGTCATCTTCACAGAAGTTAGGAAGTAACATCCAGCGGTCATATCTTTTTCAGTTGAGTTGGATCCACGAGCTATTAAACTAGAAGAAAAGGTGCACGCAAGTTTTTTAAGGACCAGGTGATGATGTTCTACGTAATGCAACCTACGGTGGATAAAGAACAGCAGCAACACTAAACCCCTTTAAGTACTCAAGTGGTGAAAGACAAACATAAGACAAGGGGGGATAACGGTAAGCCTTTCCAGAACCAAACCAGAATGACGCATGGGTTCAAAGGCACCACTCCTAATTTATGACCTGATGGTAAACAGGATCAGTTTTATACAGCAAGAGTACATCAAGCACGCTAAGAACAGGAGAATGGGCTGCTCTGCCAACAAAATAAGCTCAAGTCCAACCCATCATTTAACATAAACACGGTAGCCACATTCTGCATATGTCTGCTCCTGCACACTGGTTGGGAAGAAAAATAAAAGAAAAACACCAATTTCTGTTGCTAAACAAGAATCACAAGACCAAGATACATATACAGAAGCCTGACTTAGATCTTACTCCGAGAAACAATGATGGCCTTCTGGCCAGAAAAAAAAAAAAAAAACATGGATGGCCAACCAAAGTCATCTCAGGGACAAACAGGCATTATCAGATATCTCCTCATCTGGTCAATTACCAAATTTGCTCCTAAGTACAAGGTAACTAGAAGATTGAGACAGTAAAAGTCTTGCCATCTGATATTTAGTTTATGAAAGTGACATCCAAGGCTTACACAGAGAAAGCTGAAGTTCTTTGATACACCAGCACTTAAGCTGAAGTACAAATATCACAGTGATATCCAATAAGAGTCCATTGGGAGAGAAAAAGGAGGACAAGAAGCTTTTGTTCTACGTCCTACATCTGAGAAAGCCAATACAGCAAAGTTTGTTACAAACTAAAAGAAAAACCTCGTATACATGCACAGTTAATTTCATGACATGCCGGGTGCTCTAGAAGACAAGCTCCTAGATAAGCAGCAATCAGAAAAGTTCTAGTAAAAAAGGCAGAGTTGCAAAATGGCCTGACAAAAGAAAAGCAGCTAAACTCTATCCACCAATTCTGAAAGGGAAGATATGAAATATCAGCACTCCCCAAAGATTTTAGAATTAGGAAATATTGCCTATTATTCTTGCCATTAGCTATTAAATTTTGAATTAGATGGGGCAAAGAAGTACATGTGCAGACATGCGCGCACAAACCCCTCCTTGTTGGAAGAAAAACCATATCAAATCAGATGCAACACATGATAACAGAAACTTTACCTAATTACAGGGCATGATCATATAATTTCTACACCACTCAACAGTGTTCAGAACTGATACAAAATCTACTGATAAGAATTAATAGATTAAGAGACTAAAGCGCTCCATGGACTATCAGAGAAATATATAAGAAAGTAATGCGTCAAAATGTGAAATCTAGGAGTAACATGAAGAGAAAAACTACAGTTCAACAAGACCAACATACTAGGTGAAGATTACAGAAACACAGACATCTAACACCGGCCGTTCATCGAAAAAGTAATAGCTGAATGTCTTCATCAGACCACTGCTGAAACTTGGAATCCAACCAGGATCAGTTTGGTACAGAAAAAAGAAAGAAAGAAAGAAAGGCCTTCCACAGGTCACAGCATGCTATCTGTCCTAGCAGGCAACCTTCTGAAGAAGTTAAGTGGCACCGAGGGAAGCTTATGGCGGAACCTCGGATGTCTCAACACGTACAAGCCAGTCAGTAACGCCACAACACGGAATGGTGTAACATAGAGCACAATGGCAGCAATCAAGCAGAAGGTCACAAACAAGGCCGTTGCTCTTGGGTCTCTCCAGCTCAACAGGGACTGCAACCTCTCCCCTTGTGTTGCCAGATCACCAACCACAGTCTGTATCCTCCCTGCAACACTCCTTAAACGGTCATACCTCATCCGCACAAGATCAGGGGGGCGAGATGTAGGAAAAGTATCAAATTCTTCATCTAGCTCATCAGGATGTGCAGACTCAGCATGTGAGAGCCGGGTGTCCATGTGAGGAGGATGCCTGGTCCTCCAACGAAAGTACCAGACACCAATCAAAAACAGGTACAAAAAAATTGTCGGGAGTATCAATTCTGGGTACAAAACCAATATCACGAAGAGAATGTGAATAAGTATTGTAGTCAAAGGGTTCCTCCAATTGCAAATCTGATCAAACCATTTTCCCACAGCAATCAAAGGGCTCAAGACACCCATGATTCTGAAAAAGTTAGCTTTGCTCTTCCGCATGCTCCACATGTGAGAATCCACATCCAACATATACTCCACAACCTCCTTTCTCAATGGCGGCTCTGCACGGCTCAACCTCATTGATACTATCTGAGTGGCCTGGTGCCTCAAGTTATCAAGCTGAACAACGGACAAGGGGTAGAGGTAATGCATCTTTGGCAGTAATGGCTGGGAATACATGTGCAACATATTAATTAAATAGGAGCATGTGAAGCGGACAGCAAGCTGAACTTCTCCCATCTTCTTCACCCCCGAAGGAAGCAACACAATAAGAGGGTAAGAATGGGTGTAAACCCGATCAGTTTCAAGTGTAGAAAGACGGATCCTCACCTTCCCTATTCTGGTGTCCCTTGTACCAGCTGCCTTCTCCCCTCCCTGCAAGTGACAGTTATCAAATACACCGATTGTAATAACAGTACAAGGGTCATATACCTCCCACGTGTATTGTTCATTCCACTTCGGAGTGAAGCTATCTATGATAGTCCTTGTACGGACCCATTTCTGCCCATATTTAGCAACACAGTAAGCATCAGTTGTCCCACGCCCATCCTTAGTCTTCATCGGCAACAACCCCTGAGCATTCAAGATGCCCAGTTCCAAAACTCCAATACTTGGCTTCCACAACTGTTTTGCTGTTGGCCTAAGATCACTGCTATAGTGTGTCGATTCATCCAAAACATGGTACCCACCATCCAAACAAATCCTCAGATGAATCCGACTAGAGAACTTTACCTCCTTCTTCTTCTGTTCACCATCTACAATCACATGCTTCTCAAGATTATACCACCTGCTATTGACAGGCTTGTAGTCCAACCTCCTGTCCACATTCTGCAGGGTAATGACAGTCTTCCCCAGTACCTCATCCTTGTTGGGTGCCACCCGTTCTTCAACACTCAGAACCAAGTGCTCCTCAAACGGTTCAGCTGCTACAAACATCAAATCCTCATTCCACATAGGATTAATTGTCCTGCTCTGTGATATTCTAGTTCTGAGAGCTTGATTTCCAAGCATAACTTTCACAAAGACTTCAGGGAACCTGCTTTTATCACTAGGCTGCAAGTCCTGGGCTTCAATAACATTAACCCTAACATACCAAAGCTTAGGAGTGAGGTATACCTTTGACCTTATACTTGCAAGGCCATCACCTGGAACGGTTGCAGCATCTGAATGCCAAGCTTCCGGAAATGCTTCATCTGCTTGAGTGCCCATCCAAACTGCTAACATCAGCTCTCCCTTCACCTTATCCCCCTTTCGGTCTTCCAACCTGTACCATTGTGGAGCCAATGGACTGTCCGGTGGAACTCGCTTTGGAATCTCATTTAGATCAAACGAGACCCGACCGATGAAATCATCCTTTACAAAATCCTTATCTTTGACAATGACTTCCACAGAGGAAGCTTGGATCCGCTCCTTTGAGAAGGCAAATACTTGGTTCCATTCAGGATTGGTCTTCTTCTCGAAATGGCGGGTTGTGCCCTTGTAGTTCCCCAGCTTCACCTCCACATAAGGGTCACAACTTCCAGTTACATCCTTGGTCGGCAGGTCTTTAGCCTTCACGACACGGACGTAGAGATACTGCATCTGCTCCACGAGGTCATATGTGGTGGTGAGCTTGTCACCCGCAACTCCACCACCACCAAGGTGAGGAGAGGTCTCCTTTAAGGAGTACTCCTGGGGATGAAGAGGTCTCTGCATCATCTGAGACTACTGACAGGAAAGGAACAGACAGGCCTCCAACTCAAATGATCGGAAAGGTGAAGGAGCACGATTTCAGATCTGAGAAGTGTAATGTGAGGAATTCTGAAAAAGTGCACAAAATTTGGACTTTCTTAAAATGGAGAGGAAAACCTTAATAGAATCCACAATAACCCGAGATAAGGATCAAAACAGAGAGAATTTTGAACTTAGGCCTGGACGTCCGCAGGAGAAAACAAAAAGGAAGGTAGAAAAGAAATCTAGCACCTAGATTCTGGTGCGAAAGAAAGGGAACGATAGAGATCTCAGAGTACCAGATTTGACCGCGCCAACCATAAACCAAGGCCCCAAATTAGAAGCCAAAAACCAAAGATGCAAAAACGTCATACATTTCTTCCGAACCCACCACCAACCAACGAAACAAGCGTGATCTCCTGAAATTAAAACCAATGCCAATTAAAACACATAAGATCAGCTCTATTAGCTAGGAGTTCGAAACCCTAAACAGCCACATCAGCTTCGCCCAAGAAAAACCAACAAAAATGAAAAATATACGCCCTAGCCATGGGAATCCCTCGCTCTTTTACTAAACATATTATTCATCGAAAAAATTTTAGATCTTAGTCAAAATTCGACTCTGAACCCTAGAAATAAAAAATGCTTGTTTTTGTTGGAAATAATCACAGATGGACTCAGAGCATTGGCACTAAAAAGGATAAATCGCACAAAAAAACCAGTAAAAGCTCGCAACACTTCCTCAGCCTTCAAAACGTGCATACAGAAACGAATCAAAGATCTCAAATGGATATTCAAAAGACAAGCAAAAGTAGAGACGGAAAGAGCAGAAAAGGAAGAGAGAGAAAGAGAGGAGGAAGAGAGATTCCGAACCTCGATCGATAGCTCGCCGCCGAGGAGGAGCTCGCCGGAGAGGGCCCTTAAAAACCCTAGACCGGGGGTTCTCAAGGGTTCTCCAGTGGAAAATTGCCGAATTTTTTGAGATTTTCCGGAAGAGGTAAAAGGGAAACGGCGATGGAGCCAAACTAAGACGAGCGAAGAGAAGGGAGTGAGCTCCAGAGCCCAAAAACCCCAACCCTTTTATTACCTTTTCTTTTTTAATTCACTTTTGTGTTTCCCTCCTTTAGATGGAACCCGAGGCGGTCGTGAACTCGTGGTAGGACCCCAGTCGGTCCAGCGGCCCGTCCGATGGTTCCTTTTCTCGATAGCCGAGATATCGAACTTTAAATTGTATCGTCTCTTCTTCTCACCTCCACGTGGTGGAATCGTGGCCGTTGAGAGGGATGCGGTATGGTGGGATTCATGTGGTAGAAAGCCAGCCTTTCGGTTGTCCAGTTTTGGACGGTTGTGATTTGCTACTCAGGTGGGTGATTTTATTATATTGGTTGGTACCTGGGAGCGCTCTCCCGATGCGACACAGTGGAGGGATTTAAACGGATCACATGACGTTAAGCGGACGTCCCTGTCACGGAATTAATCCCATCATTATCCGGTCTGCTGTCACCGTCCGTTGTCCTGATCACCGGATGGGTGCCAAAATGGTGACTTCAATTGATTCAGTGGGACCTCGGATGGCCTTGGGATGTTACAACCGACCAATCGCCAGCATCCGACATGTGGAAATGTTGGTGACGGATTAGAGGGGAAAGCATGTTACGGTGGAAGCATATGAGAAATGATCTCATTTAAACCGAGTTTCCTTATAATGGTAACTTGATGATGCCACTTGCTTTTTGTTCTATGGGCAGTCCAACATGTAGGATATGTTGAGAAATAGGGGACATGTAGGTTGGGAGTAGCCAATAAAGCCATAAAAGAAGGCCTTTTTCTGAAAAATAGTTGGATACAGCTTAGCTATCTCAGCAGCATTAGCACATTTTGCTGTATATGGTTCAGGAAATTTTTTTTTGAGAAATATCGTTTGACTCTGCACTCTTATCCATGTTACAATTACAGCCCTCTAATCTAAGGTTCACATTTGATCCTGTATATTATATTTTATCGCAATGTGATTCTTCTATCTATCTTTTTTATGATGTTTATTGGTGTATTAAACCAGTCTCAAGATACGTAGCATCATTATACGAGATCAAAGAGATGCCAATCTAAAAAACCAGATCCAGCAGACTAATTTACTGGTTAACAGATTCAACTCGATATTCTAATGATCTGAATAAAAGATACTCTTGTTTTCTATCTGGATGACATCTCAGCTAACAAAAAAATATTTAGATTAGATATTTACCGACCTAAATCCCGATGCCTCTTTATCTGAGATGAATATTATGACATCTCTATTTCACCTTGATCATCTATCGAGGTGGACTATTATAGTGATGGACTTAATCGTTCTGCGAATGTCCGCAGTAAGTTTCTCAACCAAACCAAGCTGGTCATGATCTTATATCCAACTCATATGCATAACTGTATGCCAGCTCACGTACAGATGGCTCTCTAACTACCTAATAGACTCCTCTACAACCTAACAAACTCTGAAATGGCCTCCTCAACGTCTCTATAAATAGAGGGTCAAGGATCCTCTATCAGTAAGTTATGCTTTTGAAACTAGAGGAGACTCTGTCGATAGAAAATTAGACCAGACTCTTAGCTTCTACCCAGTTCTTTTTCCAGTTTCATTCTGTCTTTTTTGCTCTTCCACTCTTTTTCATCTCTGTTCTCAATGCTCAAACTGATTTAAGCATCAGAGGGTCAAGAATCGGAGGATCTCCATCTAATTTTTTGACTGATTTTGTATATTGAAAAAATTCTCACCAGGTCGCAAGGATCACTCCAGTCTAGCCTCACTCTAGTCGATCGACTCTATTTCAGATTTTGAGCCTTGCAGCAACAGATTGGCACTAGAAGGAGGACTTTTTGATTTTTTTTATGAAAAAATGGTCAAGGCACTAACTCAGTATCTCTCTCCCTCTGCTCCAAAGAAAAGTACCTGAGGTGCCACCACAGCAACCAATTGTTGTTGATCCTCAACAATTTAGCTTCCTTATTCAGCAAGTCTAAATCCTAACAGTAGCTGTTCAATAACTTCAAAAGGAGGAGCAACCTCGAAAGAAGCTCCTCATCTGAATGCTTTATCTCAGCACAGTCCTCAATTAGCCCATCAAGATGAGTACCACATTGATGAGACTGACAACGAATTTACCTTCAGTACTCTGAAAGTTCAAAGGGAGCGATCTGGAGTACAAAATCCTGAATTTTGAAAGACGCCTAATGGAGTTCCAGGTAGGAAGTCGATCCCAGAATAAAGATAGTTTCAATCTTCGATCTCCTTTCTCTCATAAGATCTTAAGTGAACCAATTTCAAACCGGTTCAAGACACCCACCATTGAGTCTTTTGATGGCTCTACTGATCTAATAGATCATATCAAGGGTTATAGGACCCTTATGACTTTACAAGGGGCTTCTGATGTCCTATTGTGTATTGCTTTTCCTGCAACCCTCAAGAAGACGATGAGGATTTGATTTTTCAAACTCCCACAAGGATCCATCTCTTCTTTTGAGCAGCTAGGGAGGCTGTTAGTCACTTATTTTGATATTAATAGATCTCATTTGAGGTATGTGGATAGTCTTTTCTCCGTTTAGTAGCAGGAAGGAGAAGATCTCTGAAAGTACGTAGCTCATTTTAATGCAGTCATCCTAGAAGTAAAAAATTTTAATAATCAATTATCATGTCTGCTTTGAAGAGGAGACTTCAGAGCAATCGTCTGATTTTTTCTTTGAATAAGAACTTTTCAGATACTTATAACGAGATGTTAGATCGGGTGCGTAAATACACCCAGACCGAGGAGGAGGAGGCTATTTTAAGACAGACAAGGAAGGATAAAAATTAAAAAAAAAATGATCGAAGGAGAATGATGAGATACAGCAAATTGAAAATTTAAATCGACTCCAAAAAAATCTTAGGTTAAAGAGCCCACCTCGACGCTTTAATTCTCATGCTCCTCTTATCGCTCCCTAAGCTCATATTCTGATGAAAATTGAAGGGGAGAGATATCTCTGACCTGATCCTTTGAAGGTCTCTCTAAAGAAGAGAGATAAGTGAAAGTATTGTCACTTCCACAGAGATCATGATCATGACATTGAGAAATACAGGCAGCTGTGAGATGAGATAGAAATTTTAGTGCATCAGGGTTACCTCGAAGAATACAGGCCTCTAGTAGAAGAAACTTTGATGATCACAATCGATCAATTGCTGGTGTTATCAATATGATATCCGATGTCTTATCTGACACTGATGACCCATCCCTCAAGAGGCAAAGAACTGAAGATGATATTTTTTTTTTTAAAATAATATAAAAGAGATCCAAACCTCTCACAATGATGCTGTCATCGTCTCTATGATGATAGCAAAGTATGATGTAAGAAAAATTTTTATTGATAATCGAAGCTCTATTGATGTATTGTTCTATGATGTTTTTTTAAAAATGAATCTAGCCGAACAACTCAAACGAATCGGTACTTCCCTATTCGGGTTCTCGAAAAATTCGATGACAGCTGAGGGAGAAATTACTCTATCGATTATAGTAGGATAGGAACAAAGGTAGTCAACAGTACAACTCATTTTTCTAGTGGTCAGAGTCTCATTTGCTTATAATACTATTCTCGACCGATCTGGTCTCAATGCCCTCAAGGCCATTGTCTCTACTTACCATCTCCTGATGCATTTTTGACTAAGAAAGAGGTTGGTGAAATGTGTGGCGACCCAACGTTAGCTCGATAGTATTTGTGATTTCTGCTAAAATAAATCAATCGACGAAATTGTGTCAGTTGATATACCGGATGCAGTAAATGAGGTTAGAAAAATCCGAGGTGAACTAGCAAAAAAGCTTAAAACCATTTTTTTGGGAGATGATCTGAAAAAAATGGTCTAAATTGATGTAAACCTCAAGCCTGGTTTAAGAGAGAAAATGATCAAGTTTCTATAAGCAAATACTGATGTCTTTGCTTGATTGGTCTATGATATGCCTGACATCCCTGCCGATGTGATTATTTATAAACTAAATATGAATTCAAATTTTAAATCAGTTCAGTAGAAGAAAAGAAATTTTGCTCCGAAAAGATAAAAAGCCATCGATGAGGAAGTTGATAAGCTTTTAAAAGCAAGATTCATCAGGAAAGCTCATTATTTAAAATGGATAGCCAATGTTGTTATGGTCAAGAAGGCCAACGGCAAATAGAGGATATGCATCGAATATAAAAATCTCAATAAAGCCTGTCCAAAGGATAATTTTTCTCTATTGAGAATTGATCAGCTTGTAGATGCTACCTCTGGTCATAAGCTCCTCAACTTAATAAATACTTTTTCAGGCTATAATTAGATCCAATGAAAAAAATACTGTCTTTGTCATTAAAAGAGATTTGTATTGTTACAAAATGATACCTTCTAATCTTAAAAATATAGGTGCTATATTCTAATACCTCATCAACAAAATTTTTAAGTAATAAATTGGTCAGAATATGGAGGTCTATGTTGATGATCTAATAGTAAAGAACACCGAAGAAGATCGACATATTACCGACCTGAAGGAAGCATTTGGAGAACTTAGAAGGCATCAGATGAAGCTCAATCCTAACAAATATGCCTTCAGAGTTAGCTCAAATAAGTTTTTTGATTTTCTCATTAATCAAAGAGGAATAGAAACTAATCCTGAAAAGATTAGAGTATTAATGGAAATGAAATATCCGACCTCTATCAAAGAAATCCAGCAATGCATCGGACGAGTGGTGGCTCTCAATTGATTTATTTTTAGATCAGCTGAAAGATATCTTTCATTCTTTAAAATATTAAGAAATATCAAAAATTTTAACTGGATAAAAGAATGTCAAATTGCTTTTAAGAATCTTAAAAAGTATCTTGGCTCTCCGTCTCTTCTTTCTAAGATAGTCAAAGGTGAAGAACTATACATGTATATTTTTATTTCACCTTATGCAGTCAGCTCGGTTCTTATCCAGAAAGAAATGGACATTCAAAGGCCTATCTACTACACCAGTAAACTATTGCGAGATGCAGAAACCCAGTATAAGAAGGTCGAAAAGATGATATATGCTTTGATCATGGTAGCTCGGAGACTCAGGTCTTACTTCCAAGCTTATACTATTATAGTATTGATGGGCCAGCCATTTAGATCGATATTACAAAGAGTCAATACTTCAGGTCGAATTGTCAAATAGGCTATTGAACTTAGTGAATTTGATATCCACTATCAACCTCGAATTGCAGTTAAAGACCAGATACTAACTAATTTTATTGCAGAATGCACTGTTTCAAATGATGGGTCAATCCCAGCAAGTCCTAAAAGTAATGATTCATTCTGAATTCTACATATGGATGGAACCTCAAATTTTTACAAAAGTAGCGCCGGTTCAATTTTGGCTAGTTCTGAAGATTTCGTGATTGAGCAGACCTTGAGGTTTAATTTTAACACTTTCAATATTGATGCTGAATAGAAATCTTAATAGTGGGTCTCAAAATAATAAAAGAGTTTAGAGTCAAAAAATTAAAGATTTTTACAGACTCGCAACTTATCGTCAGCCAAGTCTGAGGTCAATTTGAAGTCAAGGATTTCACGATGGCATGTTATCTACAAAATGTCAAAAAGCTATCCAAAAATTTTGAAGAGCTTGAAGTCTTCTAAATTTTTAGATCAAAAAATATCCAGACTGACACTCTATCATGCCTCGCCACTTCAAAACTTTTCGAACTGAATCAGAAGGTACTGATTAAACAGTTGGATAGGCCTAGTATTGAGGTGCTCTCTATATTTTACGTCGGTCATGAGCCGAGTTAGATTGATCTCCTCATAGATTTCATATCTAAAGAAGTTCTGTCCAATGATCCAACCAGGGCTAGAAACATTAAAAGACAAGCTCCATGGTACATTCTTCAAGAAGGCCACTTATATAAAAGGTCTTATTCTCTTCCTCTACTTCGATGTTTGACACCATATGAAGCTGACTATGTACTTCGAAAAGTACATAAGGAGATATGTGGAAACCATCTGGAGAGTAGGTCACATGCTTATAAATAATCCGACAAGATTACTACTGACCAACTATTTAAAAAGATACAGCTGATCTTGTCAATCAGTGCGACCAATGCCAGAGATACGCTAACATCCAACATCAACATGTTACTAAGTTTATTTCTATTACCATCCCTTGGCCTTTTGCAATTTGGGGGATGGATATACTGAGACCTTTCCCAATGCTGCAGGTCAAAAAATTTTTTGGTGTAGCCATTGATTATTTCACAAAATAGGTAGAGACAGAAATTTTAGCCCAAATCATAGAAAAAAAGATGCAAGATTTTATTTGAAGTTCTATAATATGCTGATTTGGTTAACTTTGGATCATCATCGCTGATAATGGTCGGTAGTTTAATAACCTTAAGTTCAATGAATTTTGCTCCAAGTTTCATATTGATCACCGACTCACTTCTATTGAATATCCACAGTCAAATGGTGAGGCTGAAGTAACCAATAGAACAATCCTTCGAGGTTTGAAAATAAAGTTCACTGATGCAAAAAGACTATGGGCTAAAGAGCTGCAGAGTGTATCGTGGATATACCGAACCACATATCGAATTTCGATGGGAGAGACTCCTTTTAGGCTCACCTATGGGACTAAAGTGGTGATTCCAGTTGAGATTGAACTATTATCTGATTGAGTCAGAAATTTTCATAAGACAACCAATTGTGACTGGTTGAGGATCGATCTGAATTTTCTTAATAAAGTAAGAGAACAAGCCCACATCAGAATGGCAACTTATAAGCAGAGGATTGCTAAGTATTATAATGTCCGTGTAAAATTGAAGTCATTTCAAAAGGGTGACTTCATCTTGAGATGAGCTGAAGTTTCAAAATCTACTGAGCATGGTAAATTAGCTCTCAATTGGAAGGACCTTATCGAATCACTGATGCAGTTCGCCCAGGACCTTATAAAATCGAGAATTTAGACGGATTTGTTATTTTCTATACTTGAAATTTTAAAAATCTAAAAAACTATTATCAATAAAAATGCTCTAACGGGCTCTTTTTGATGTGTCATGTTTTTTCATTTATCGAGATTCGGTCCTTAAATTGATAGAGTCCCGAAGGGCATGTATATTAATCCAAATTTCAGTTTGATAAAGCTCCGAAGGGCACATATATATCAATCTAGATTTCAGTCCGGTAAAGTCCTATAGGGCATATATATTAATCCACATTCTAGTCTGGTAAAGTCTTGAAGGGCATGAATGTTAATCCAGATTCTAGTCTGGTAAAGCCCCAAAGGAAACACATATCAATTCGGATTCTAGTCCGATAAAGCCCCAAGGGCACATATATGTTAATCCAAATTCTAGTTCGATAAAACTTCGAAGGGCACATATATATCAATTTGAATTTCAGTCTAGTAAAGCCCCAAAGGACATACATATTAATCTGAACTTCAATCTGGTAAAGCCCCAAAGGGCATAAATGTTAATCCAGATTTTAGTCTGATAAAATCTTGAAGGGCACACCTATCAATCTGAATTTTAGTTGGTAGAGTCCGAAGGGCACACATATCAATCCAGATTTTAGTCCGATAAAATTTCGAAGGGCATAGATATCAATTCGGATTTCTATCTGGTAAAACTCCGAAGGGCATATATATCAATTCGGATTTCAATCCGATAAAGCTCTGAAGGGCATATATATCAATCTGAATTTCAATCCGATAAAGCTCCGAAGGGCACATATGTCAATCTGGATGTTAGTCCGATAAAGCTCCTAAGGGCATGAATATTAATCTAAATTTTAATCCGGTAAAGCTCCGAAGGGCATGGATATTAATTTCATATTTCAGTCTGATAAAGCTCCAAAGGATGTATATATTAATCTGAATTTTAGTCCACTAAAGCCCCAAAGGGTATGAATATTAATCCGAATTTCAGTCTGATAAAGTCCTGAAGGGTACATATTAATCCAGATTTTAGTCTGAAAAAATCTGAAGGACTTGATCCCCCTATCAACCGATAAGTCTTATGCCGAACATGAGATCAAAAGGATCTTATATCGATTTCGAACTGATATGATATTATGTTGATCTTTGGAATGAGATTATCTTTGGGTTTTCTTAAAAATGTCGATCTCCGAATCGAATTTTAAAACTTGATCTGTCTGCGGTCATACAAATAAAGGTACGTCTAAATCTTGATTATTAGTTAATTGATGATGGATAAATTTAAAGTTACCAACTTTCGATTCTGTTGAATTATAAAGATATATATGATCATTTTGTCCTGACAAGCAATGAAATCTATTAGAATATATGAATTAAATTATGATGTCTAAAAAAATATTTCTTGCATTGATATGAAAAGAAAATACATAAGCGAAAATCCATATCGGGTTTATATGTTTCGAAAAAAAAAGAACAGAAAAAAATAAAGAAGACCTGTATCAAGTCGATACATCTTAAGAAGAAAAGAAAATTTCTACCAGATGATTACCAATGTATTGGAGTCTCCTTGATTGGTTCCTTTTTGCTCTGCTCCGGCTACTCAATAGTATCAGTGGTAATAGGCTCTGCGGCTGGGGTGGACTCCGATTTATTACTGGCCTCGAGGACTTCAATCTCTACTGAGGTGTCATAGATATAGGCTCCACGGTGATGACTTCAGTTGTATTCACCTCGATAGGAGACTGATCAAATTTTTTCATCGGCTTCCCTGTCGCTTCGGGGGTGACTCAAGATCCCCCTTTACGCTCATCTCGATAGCCACTTTCGAAGTGACCTTGAAGATATCTACCTTAGGATATAATTTTTGATTAAGTTGTGGCATTGACTGAAGGCATAATTATATGCACCTTCGGAGCTCTTAGATACTTCCTCCTTAAATTCCTTGGAGGCCTTATATAATTCTATCACCTTGGCTGTCTTGTCCTGCTCCTTCTTAACTTGCCTCTTTAAGGCCTCGATGGCCTTCTCATGGGCCTTATTGATATTTTTTGTCTCTCTAAGTCTCGACTCCAGTTCTTTATTCTTTTCGATGATAGTGTGTAGATTAAAATTTTTTTCTCTTATTCATTGACTTTTCACTGAAGATCCAATAGGTTTTGATTCTTCTCCTTCAGTGCCTTTAGCTTCTCTTCAAGTTGATGTTTGAGTCCTGCAGCGAGTTCAAACTCTTTTTTCTTCTTCTCTTGGAGAATAATTAGATTGACATCTATGACCTTTTATTCTTCAACAAGTAGGCCATGTTCTCATATATGACCTTGAAGTCGATAGTGACCTGCAAGACAAAGGTTCAGATCGGTCATTCACTAAAAAAAAAAAAAAAAACTCACATGCATGAGCTATTCAAATCTGTGGTTGGCGATCTCCTTGATTATTCTTTCGAGGTACCTCTAGATCGATAATCGATATTATTGATTCAAGAAAATCGTGGTCCAATTGGGGCCGCTCCAAAAGTGACATCTTTGTCACCGTGTCTCCCTCGGTTGAGCTTGATGGGGTCGCGAAAGTTGTGGTCGGCTAGCATCCAGTCTCTTTAGAAGGAGGCGTAGGTCAGATAGTGTTATTTTTGATCCACATTAAAGCAGGTTGGCAAGGTGGGGGTTTCAGTGATAAGTTCTAGAGAGAATTTTGTGGCTCTCGGGAGGCTTCGCTTCTCTCTAAATTGATTGGAAAAGGGGTCGCTGAAGAAGATCGGGATGTCGCCTGGGCAGGAGGAGGTTCTGCACCTTTGACTCTCTTTGATGCAGGGACGGTAGTAAATGACTTTGATTAGTCCTTCCTCTTTCTATCCTCCACTCTCATCGAATTAAACCTCATTTCTGCATTAGACATGTGTTTCAGAATAATGAAGACAAAAAAGAAAGGATAAAGTTAAAGAATAAAATACTTCGATCTTATCTCGAGGAGAGTACAAGCTGATATCGACATCATACAATGCCTGATCATTTACTAGAGAAGATAAGTTGGGTGTTTTGGTGGTAATCAAGATTGAATGAGCTATCTCATCCTCGAGAAAAATTTCATCATTGAAGTTATGTTTGGTATCCGGACTTCTCCAGAAAGTTCTAAAACCCCATGGAATAGGAGCTCAGATGAAGAAAAAATGATCTTTCCAGCCGTAAATTGAAAAAAAAGACTATGTCCAAATTTATGATTTTTTTGAGGTAAAAAGTACCACCAACCCTTCTCACTCAGATGCCTTTTCAAAAGGACCAAAGACCTAAACAGGAAGATTCTAATATCTATGTGGAGAAAATTACATATGATTATGAATACTATGATCATTCTAATTACATTTGAAGTTATTTGGATAGGGTGGACCCTATGAAAATCAAAGATATTGTGGAAAAAGTGGTACAGTGAAAAGTGTAGGTCGGATCGAAGGGACTTGTCATAGAAAGCTATACAATTCTCAGAAGGTTCAGAAATCCGACCTTCCAGACCCGACACTATTATCTCATACTCATTGGGTATATCATATTTTTTTCTAAGGGTTATGAGGTTCTCCTCGATCAAAATAGATCTCTTTGTCTCTGGATTGAGGTAGTCCATGAGACCACACACAGGAGATTTTGCACTATGATCCAAACTTTCCTCACCTATAGAACTGGTTTCAAGGTCCTCTCGGGGTGGATTTTCTACCTCAAAAGCCAATAAAGACGGGGTTAACCTAATTTGTAAATTACCTACAGTCTCTTTCACCTTTCTACTTCTCTTAGACCTATTTTTCAAGGAAAAATATGAGGAAGGGATGAAAAGAATTAAAAAAAAAAGAAAGATTACCCTACGATTGATAGAGAACAAATGAGAGAAGACCAATACCTAAGAGAGATAAATGAAATCCTCCTAAGAGATGAAGAATGAACTTCTTTCCTCTCGCTCCAACGAAGCTTCTCGCTGTCTCCGATGGCCATTCAACATAGAGAAGCTTCTGAAAATAATTTGGTAGCACCTTCACACAGTAACAGTGGAAATGAACAGTGATCGAAGGGCAAAAATCTTTTATAGGCAAACCGACGGTCTAATTTGATTGATCTCCTTGTTGATTTTTGACATCTGACGTTAATCCGATGCTTAGTCAAATGGCGGTTAGGTGTATCTCTCCCTAGATTTAGCCATGACAGACCGATCCGTATCCAAATTGATAAGCCAATCAGATGTTGACAGATAGCGCACTCTTATTTGATATTTTCAAACCATCCATCCAGGCAACGATGATAGAAGATCTGATGGATCATTTCTGAAAGATTAAGTCTCTTCATTTTCAACCATGTAATTAATTTTGATACCCTCGAGATGCAGCATATTTATTCCAGATAGTGGCAACACCAGTCCAAAAAGTTTTGAAGTAAAACACGGAGATAAGATCTTCCGATCGATGAAAATTGGATCAAAAATTTAAATGCAGAGATAAAATCTTTTGGTCAATGAAAAATTGGATGAAAAATTAAATATGAAAATAAATTTTTTGATCGATGAAAAATCAAGCCAAAAAATAAATATGAAGATAAGATCTCCTAGTCGGAGAAAAATCAAGTCAAAAAGCAATTACGGAGATAAGATCTCTTGATCGATGAAAATCGAATGAAAATTTAAGTACAAAGATAAGATCTCCTGATCGATAAAAATTGAGCCAAAAAGCAATTACGGAGATAAAATCTCCTGATCGGTAAAATCGAATCAAAAATTAAATATAAAAATAAGATCTCCTGATCGATGAAAAATGGATAAAAAATTTAAGTACGGAGATAAGATCTTCTGATCGATAAAAATTGAGTCAAAAATAAATACAGAGATAAAATCTCTTGATCAATGAAAAATGAGTGAAAAAATAATTGCAGAGATAAGATCTCCTAGTAGGTAACAATTAGACTGAAAATTCAAGTATGAAGATAAGATCTCCTGATTAAGAAAACTGAGCCAAAAAGTAAGTGCAGAGATAAGATCTTCTGATCGATAAAAACTGAATCAAAAATTTTAGTGTGAAAATAAGATCTCATGATTGATGAAAAATCAAGCCAAAAATAAATGCGGAGGTAAAATCTCCTGACTGGTAAAAACTGAGCCAAAAAATAAGATAGAGATAAGATCTCTTGATCGTTGAAAATTGGATCGAAAATTCAAAAGATCGATGAAAACCAAACCAAAAATTTAAGTACAGAGATAAGATCTCATGGTCAATAAGAAACTAGACCAAAAGTTCTAATTTGGAAATAAGATATCTTGACCAGTAAAATTTGATCTCTATGGCAAATGTCTTCCAAATTGGTGAAAATTCAATCTTATGAAGATACTTCTACTTTTTAGTCCGATCAGAGAATTATCACCTCGAACATAGGAAGTGGGGGCAAAGTGTTGGTGCATTAAATCAGTCTCAAAATACGTGGTATCATCATACGAGATCAAAGAGATGTCAATCTGAAAGTATCAGATCCCAGCGGACTAATTTATCGATTAATAAATTCAGCTCAGTATTCTACTAATCTGAATAAAGGACACCCTTATGTTCTGTCCGGATGATGTCTCAGCTAACAAAAAAATATTTAGGTCGGATATTTACCGACCTGAACTTCGATGCCTTCTTATTCGAATGAATGTTATGATATCTCTATTTCATCCCAATCATCTACCGAAGTGAACTATTATAGTGACGGACTTAATCATTTTGTGAATGCCCATGGTGGTTTTCTCAACTAAGCCACAGCTGGCCACGATCCATGTCCAGCTATATGCACAGCTGTATGCCAGCTCACGTATAGGTGGCTCTCTAACCATCTAACAGACTCCTCTAACGGCCTAACAAACTCTGAAATGACCTCCTTAATCCCTTTATAAATAGAGAATCAGGGATCCTCCATCGGTAAGTTCTACTATCTGAAACTAGAGGAGATTCTGCTGGTAGAAAATTAGGCGAGACTCTTGGCTTCTATCCAGTTTTCCTCTAGTTTTATTCAATTTTTCTTGCTTTTTCACTCTTTTCCACCCCGATTTTTAAGACTCAAACTGACTTAAGCAT
Organism: Elaeis guineensis; assembly: GCF_000442705.2. Taxonomy (NCBI): domain Eukaryota; kingdom Viridiplantae; phylum Streptophyta; class Magnoliopsida; order Arecales; family Arecaceae; genus Elaeis; species Elaeis guineensis. Next base: position 162,615,265 of record NC_025993.2, on the reverse strand, counting down.
CGAAGAATCAAGAATCGGAGGATTTTCATCTGATTTCTTAACTGATTTTGCAGATTGAAAGAATTTTCGTCAAGTCGCAAGGATCACTTTAGCCCAGCCTCACTCTAGTCGATCCACTCTACTCTAGATTTTGAGTCTTGCTGCAACAATGCCATTAATGACCATATGCAAATATGATGTTCAAAAAAATCTCAATTTTCTATTTCTTTCTATCATAACAAGCACTCAAATTCCGCATTGTGGAGATTTAATTGATAATAATATTTTATATTAAAGATTGCTCTTACCAATTAATCTCATGATGAAATCAAAAAGATCTCCAAGATTTCTTCTTTTCAAAGATAGTCTCCCAAACCAGTGAAGGTAGCTGCATTTGGTTAACACGTGGCATTACAGGAGATTATCCTATAACCTTATGTATCAATATAGAATGCCACTTCTAATACCTATGTATTACTTTACTATTATTATAGAAATAGATATATAGATATAATTTAAAATATTTTTTATTTTTTTAATCATACTATTTTGCTTTTATTTTTATTTTAAAAAATATAAAAAATAAAACTTGATATGTGATGTTGCGGGAGATTATTTTATAATCTTACGTGTCAACATGTTTACATTAAAGGTAGCCCTCATCAATTAATCCTATGGTGAAATCAAAAAGATCTCTAAGAGTTCTTCTTTTCAAAGATGGCCTCTCAAATCAGTGAAAGTTGCTGTATTTGATTGATATGTGGCATTGTGAAAGATTATCCTATAATCTTATATGTCAACACGGAATGCCACTCCTAATATTCGTGTATCGTTTTATTATTATTATATAGATAAATATATAGATATAGATAATAACTTAAAATATTTTTTATTTTTTTAATCATATTATTTATGCTTTTATTTTTTATTTAAAAAAATAAAAAAATAAAACTTGATACATGATATTGTGAGAGATTATCCAATAATCTTAAATGTCAACACGTTTACATTAAAGGCTGCCCTCATCAATTAATCTCATGGTAAGATCAAAAGAGTATTTGAAAGTTCTTTCTAAAGATGGCCTCACAAATCAGTGAAGGTTGCTGCATTTGGTTGACATATGGTATTGTGGAAGATTATCTATAATCTTACGTGTCAATATGAAATGCCACCTCAAATACCTGTATATCACTTTATTATTATTATATAGGTAGATATATAGATATAATAATAATTTAAAATATTTTTTATTTTTTAATCATACTATTTATGCTTTTATTTTTTATTTAAAAATTTAAAAATTAAAAAAAATTGACACGTGACATTGTCGAAGATTGTCATATAATTTTGTATGTCAACACGGAATGCCACCCCTAACATCCGTGTATCACTTTACTATTATTATATAGATATAAATAAATTTTAAAATATTATTTATTTTTTATCCTACTATTTATACTTTTAATTTTTATTTAAAAAATATAAAAAATAAAAAGTTCATACATGGCACTTAAGGGTGGCAACGAATCGGATATGGGTCGGATCAATTGATATTCGTACCTGCCCTGCCAGCAAAAAATCTATATTTCGGATTGGATCGGACCGAGCTCTGAGAACCAATCGGGTCAATTGAGTCGGATATATCTAAAATACCTATACAGTTTATAAAAAAAAAATTATGCAATGGAACAGAGCCCTATAAACTAAAAATTTTGTAGCCAAAGAAGAATCTTTTCGATCAAATATCCCAACCCTACAAAATATCATGCTTCTACCAAGATTAAGCTCTTAAAACCTCAGGAACCAACTCACACCGCCACAACTTCGACAAAATCCCATATACTTGAGGAAGAAAACCCAATCAAAACCTCGAAAACCCTCTAATCTCTCTCAAATGCTCTCCTTTCCCACGTATCTCTAAAAAAAATAATGAAAAGAAAAGAAAAAGAAGCAAAAAGAAAAAAAATGACAATCTATGTAGAAAAATGACTTATCTCTCAATTTTTTTTGCTTTTTTTCTTCATTTTTTCTTAATTTTTTCTCTATTTTTTTCATGCTCAAGAGTCCCAATCCGGTGGAGGGCTTGGAGTGGCTAAATATTATGCTTAAGGGAGGTGGAGCGGCCAAATATGAAAAACTTAGATGACTAAAATTTTGTATTGGGTATTTAGGTATATATATATATATCGATCGAATTTGGGTAGATATATTATTATCCATATCTGATTCGTATCGTTTTGAATTTTTTTTTGATCATCCATATCCATCCTAGATTTTAATCAGTCGGATAAAATTTGTCGTATTTGAATCAGATCATATCAGATACTTGATGGGTCGGATCAGATTGTTATTCTTAACAGCGTTTTAAAAAGTTATGTTATAATTTTATATTAATACAAATATTATTTTTAATATTTATATATTATTATATTATTATTATATATTTTTTTTATCCTTTGATAAAACGAATGCTAAGTGTCACAACTTCCCACCATCTCCTCAATTTTACTCATCATGACAATAACTATTACCATTATTATTAACACGTGCCATTACAATCACTAATATCATCATCACTGTCACCATCCTCTCGACAATCGCCACCATGAACCTCTCAACGAGTCTCTCTCTCTCTCTCTCTCTCTCTCTCTAAGAAACTACTGACCAATCTCTCCCGTCGTCATTCGTCCAACTTTCAAACAGACATACTTGAATCCCTCGATGCCATCACGTTGTTGCTACAAACCTAATATTCTTTATTACTTTCTCACTGAAATCAGAAAGAAAAAAGAATTCCAAGTGCAACCTCGAGTTGTCAGCCATCAAAAGCCACTAGTCCTGTAGCTTCCTCCCATGACCCATCTGAGCCGTCTGTACGAACATCTCGGTTTAAAATGAAAATTTTAGATTAACGGAAAGAGGGAAAAAAAAAAAGGCAGCTATAGAGACAGAAATAGAGGTCTATAAAAATAAAAAAAATAGACATAGAGGGGGTTAGGATTGAAACTAGGGAGCTGTATAACAAAAAGGGGGAGAGAGAGAGAGAGAGAGAGAGAGAGAGGGGGGAGGGAGTTGGGATTGGACTTGGGGAGTTCTCAAAGCTCGCACAACCTAGTTGTCGGTCACCAAACCCCACGACCCGTATTGCTCCCTCCCATCTTGGCTTTATCTGCAAGCGTCTCGATTTAAGATTAAAAAACTCAGCGTAAGGAGACGGAAAAAAGAATTAACAACCAAACAGGTGGAAAAGAGAATTGGGATTGAAACATGGAAACTGTATAGCAAAAGAGAAAAGAAAAAGGATAGAAACAATCGGTCATGATTGGACTTGGAGGATCTCAAGGCTTGCACTTGTTGAGGTCAAATGTGACAATCCCAATCCTAATGGAGGAGATCGATGAAAAAAATCCCCTAAGAACCTACAAAAATTTGGACAATAAAAAAAAAATTTCCATTTTTAAAGTCCAAAAGCTTAAGAGAGAGATTTTTAAAAAAATTTGAAATACTATTTCTTGAATCAAAATGACCAAAGATTTGATCTTTCAAATCAAATAACCGATTCAAATTCGATTAGTAGTAAATCATAAAGGATAGCAAGCTATTAGTGGAAGCATGTCATCATCTTATTCAAGCAATAGTGCTTTTAGAGAGAGAGAGGGGTCCAAAAACTCTAATTTACTCGGCAAAAGTTTAGATTTTGATGTAGGATTTGCTAGGTCGACCTCACCATTATGTTGAACACCCTTATTGAAGATCTTGATTGAGATGGTAAAGATTCTCTAGGCTAATTTATTAACTTTTATGGCAATTCATGCCCTCCTCATCTATCTTGTTTTAAATATTTTACTCTCCAACAATATCCTTCCATGACACCATCCTTAACATCATCTTGCACCACCTCTCATCCTTTTAGTTTTTACCGGAGGCCTCCCTCTAATCCATTCCTTTAAATAAATATGCGACCATCTAATTAACATTGCATCTTGCTGAAGGAGGGGTAGAGGGTTGAATTGGATGATTGGATGATGAGAGAGTCCATAGTGATGGAGATGTCAAGTGCCATCCATCACAATTGTTTGGTTTATGCTCTCTTACCATTCACTTCTCATTGACCTTTTAAGAACAGGAGGGTGAAGGGAAGGAGGGATGAAGGGGGTCTGGATTCAATCATCATTTGCATGGAAGGGTGAATTTAAACCAATCTAAACCCTCAAAAGACAAAAAGCATTTTAATCTTAAAAAGAGTTTAAAGTTACCACATGACAATTACATGACATAATCTCTTAACTATTCCTTATGGTAGGAAACAGGACACTGCAACAAAGTGCAACATCAAGGATCTAATTAAAAAATTTTTCAGATGAAGCAACCAAAGATGAAACATAAATAAAATTGAAAAGGTCAAAAGTTTATTTTTCATTTTTCCATACCATTATCACTCAGCTTGTTTAAAGCAACAGCAGTGACAAGACTAAGAGCGACCATGCACCTACCTACATGCATCTCCTTTGCAAGATGTTGATTTTCATATCCAATATTAGATAATAAAAATCATTTACATATGTATATTTTAATAATAATTGTACAATAGGCCAGCAGACTATAGGTAAACTGGTCTAGATATAAATCTCGAACCAAGACTTGACTAAACTCCACCGAGACTAAATTCCAACATTCCCAAACCCGATGAAACCTAAATGGGCTACGAGATCCTAGCATGATCCAATAATTGAGTTCTGCATTGGTCCCTCACCCCACAAAACTTGATGGCAAAAATATATCTTTAGGTACTGGTTGAATCACAAATTTCCAGCCAATTTGAGCGTTATTCTTGGTCCAATTCAGACCAAGCTAGATTTCGGGTCCAACCATTTCGAAAAAAATCAAGATTTAGGATCGAACCTAACAAGGTCGGAAATAATCATAGATTGCCATCTCCACTGGACCAGGCTCGACCAGGAAACCTAGACCGAGCCCATTTCTTCGCAGTGTGCCCACATCAATTCAGGACTTTTTCTCATCACGCGAGAAACGACCCATGGATCTTGAAAGTTTGGTAGTTGCATCGCCGAGATATCACAAAGATTGACCCGACGCGATATCTCGGCGTCGCGGGTGCGGGCAGCCTTTCCGTTGAGGGATACAGCTGTAGGTCTCCTTTTGTCAGAAAAGAGAAATGGAAACCGTACCTCCTCGTGGACTGCATTATTGTAACCCGCCAATAGTACCACCAGTCTCTCGGGGGCCCACGCCGAATTTGTCCGTACATGGCGGTTAAATTCCGGGGAGCTACCTCACTGAAACGATGACGTGTGAGATGGTTATTGGAGGAAAATGCACGATGGATCTCTGCAGTGTTCACTCCATCCAGGCCGTTCCTATGCTGCGATTGCCAGATGTGCCACACGTACACCATCAGATGTTCCTTCGGAATTAAAACATGCACGGTCCCGTGACGGAAGTAATGTCCGATGGCAGACGCATCAGACCCAGAAGTTATACAGTTCACGCTGCGGAGGACGGAGGACCAGCAATGGTGTCCGTCAACTGACACACCCCACTAGAAAATAAAGTGATGCGGCAAAAAAAAAAAAAAAAAGAGAGAAAGGGAAGGAGGAGGAGAAGAAAAATCTCTCTCCATATGCAAAACTTTTAGAACAGTAGGAAGAAAAATCTCACAAATTAGATGTATGGTGTTGCTCTACAATAATCTTGCTGTTGATATTGGTGGCGCTACATGCCACCAATTAAAACAAAATCCAAAAGGCCTCTTGAGATTTTTCTAATTTAAAATGGTCAATTGTGAATCAATTCTCCAACTTGCAACAATTAAAGAATGGTTAATATACTTGCCAAAAAAAAAAAAAAGAATGGTAATACATGTAACTCATTAAAGAATAATTTTGCATTATCTTCTGATTGTTTTTCTCTTATGTACATAAATGCTATCGTCAAATTTCAAATTGAAAATATCAGACAACAACTAATAAGTGGCTGATTGATTTGCTTGAATGAAAAAATATGCTTACTGTTGTGGCCTGTCTCCAATGAAATAGTTATTCTGGAGTTGAGTTGTTATACCTGGATACTATGTGGCAGAAAGCTAAGGAAGGAAGTTCGTCCACGGAGAGACAGCATAGTAGGATGGTCAAAAAAAAGAGTGAAGACTTATAATGTGCGTTGATGATGATCTCCACCTAACACCGAAGTAGTTGGAGTTTGGTGGAGCATCGGGCCGTCGAGGGAGTGAGACCTGTAAGAGAAGTCCCACCAAGGTTGCTCTGCGAGACTTTCGATGCTCAAGTTAAAGATAGGATTCAATAGAAAGAGAGTAGAGTTCAACATTGGAGCATGCATTACGTACCTGAGGATCCTTTCTTACCTCTATTTATAGAGGACCAAGATAAGAAGAGAGAGAAGGCCATTCTAATTTTTGGCCGTACGGAGTACAACCATCCCATTGCTCTGATAGCGGGCGTGCCTTTCATTCGGCGTGCAGGTGGCTGCGGCGGCGTGCTTATCGCACGTGAGGTATAATTAATGACCTCGTAGACATAATTAATGACTTCATAATTTTTATCACAGTGTGTAGCTGGCAGTACAGGATATGGCTCCTAGATGAAGAACTTGATGTGACCGATGGATAGCATAGCAGCCACGCTTGATATTCAGCTGCTTAGCTGACGCCCGTGCTCTTGGACTCGACAGTAGGTCGAATGAGTCATTGAGTGGTGCTACCCAATTATCAATTAAATCGATAGGTATGGGAAGATAGTCGGCTATGCACAGAATATCATCATCGGCTCGTAGGTTGTGCGTAGACTGCATGTCGAACCAAGTCGGTAAAATATCAATAGGCTAAGTCTGTTGCTCTTGGCCGGCCACATATCATCGATCTCAGTCGGTCGAAAATCATTGGGGCAAGGCCTATTGATCGAAGTCGGGTTGAACCATAGTAGCTTGGTCGGCAAGTGCAGCTAGTTGGTAGAGAGCGAGGAAGAAGATAGTCGGGTAAATGATGAGGATCTACCCCAACACCTACCCCACAATTTCCAACTTTGATTTTGCAATTCTAATCGAGCGAGGGAAGTTGTCGTCATGCGGATCCGAGTCACTTTTCCTATCAATTTGTCATTTAATGTCGTTCTGAAGGTTGTATTCGGTCATTTTGTTGCTTCGCAGGGTGAACCGTGACTTTGTCGCTTCGCAGAACATGTGGTGGCTTTGTCACATCACAGATCATGTGGCAATAAATATCATGGTGCTCGAGTGATCCTCTATAATAATGACAGAAGATCGACGGCAGAGAATAATAAGTTGTGGTACCCGAATCGTCCATGTTCAATCGTCAATTGGCCCGACTTGCGATCACATGGATCGACTATTTGACATAATCTCAATGGTGGTGCTTCAAAAAGCTAAGAAAATAATCAGCTGAAATTGCTACCACACTTCGAAATCTCGAGGGAGGCATGATTTTCTGGGTCAATCCTGACTGTCGAAGGAGCCTATAACTAGGGGTCATCTTTTCTTTAACCTGCCTTCTGATTCCAGTGCCTTTGCCCCCTGGCCCCCAATCCTTTGCTTTCCAGCAGAGAACTTAGGGTTGCTGAGGTTTAGGCTTCATTGCAGTCGGCCACCTCCTTTCTAGCCGATCTTCATCATCGTCGGTCCTCCATTATCTCGATCTTCCCTTTCTCAAGGTTTTCCTCTATCTTTTCCTCTTTTTGGGTTTTTGCTTTGTCTTTTTCCTCCATGGCTTCCTCAAGTAGAGGTTCGGGGATAAGAACTTGGTAGGGAACCAGAGTTCTCAGACCCCAACCGCATGGAAGGAGATCGAGGAAACTCCTCAGGATGATCCCAAAGGCACTTCTTCTCGATAGTGTCGTCCCGATTCCGAAGAGTCAGATGAGCAGTCAGCTCTCGAGAATCTTCTCGATCTCTTATCGAGAGATCTGAGTTGTCTAAGGCCGCTATTTACCGACTAAGAGATCAATATCACATCTTGATTGGTATTGACTGATGGCACTCGACGAAGAAGGTCGGATCGTTCATCCTCCTAATGGCTATATTACTGTCTACGAAGTGTTCTTTGTTTAAGACTCTGATTTTCTCTTTATCCTTTCTTTGCCAATATCTTTACCTGTATGATATAGTTTCTGTCCAGCTCACCCCCAATTTTTTTAGGATTTTATCTTCTTTTATTTCCTTGGTCATCTTCTTAGTTCGAGCCCCGAATCTCTCTCTTTCGGGCTCTTTTTATGTTGAAGAAATATTTTGAGAATGGAGATGGTGGTTTTTAGTCTCCGACCTAAACGTCAGTTTATCATCGGACTTTCTTTTCCATCCACGGATGAAAGAATAATTTTTTTATATAGTTGCCAACCACCCCTGGGGCTTCGACTGGCATTGGACCACTCCCAGTCTATCTTTGAATAGGAACGATGTGATCCTGGCTGAAGATCGGAGCAGTACGATAAGCAATTCGGCATCCTGATCCCCCTATAGTGGAAGCTCCTGGAGGAGCAGTCGTTGTATGACCGGCATTGTCCGACCAGCCACTTAGGTAGTCTTCTCTCTATAGATTTTCATAGTTTTTCTTTCTTTTCTTGCAGATTGACTTATTTTTGTCGTTGTCTTATAGGCATGAGGGTTTCGGTGGAAACTCTCCGACAAGTTGTCAGAAAGAAGTCGGCATCCGGGCCTGGTGGACCTTCGCTTCTATTAAGAGACCAAGAGAAGAATCTCTTTCTCGAATGCCGAGGAGCATGCAGCTCCGTTGTTACCTCGACCACTGTTGAGGCCTTCTTCACCGATGCCTCCGATCAAAGTTGGCACAGGAGTCCAATCGCTCCTGCCAATGACGATGTCGTTGTCATCGAGCCCCTGACTAGGCCAACCACTACAGTCCAAGCTTGCGGCCCAAGCCAGAACTGATGGAGGTCAGACACCTGGTCAGGAGGAAGCCGACAAGGGGAAGGCCCCCACCTTCACCGCCAACTATGGTTCGGATACTTCTTCCAGAGAGCCCACCATCACCCTGGGGCTGTGCATTAAGGCACCGACCAAGTGCTCCAAATCATCGACTCATCGAGGAGTTGGCAAAGATGGTGATGCTGCCCACAGACTGAGAAGTCAGAAAGGCCTACCCAATTGTGAAGATTTTGTCAGGCTCCTATACGTCATTGTTCTCAGTAAGTCTTTGACCATTCTTCTTTGGTTCTTTTTTGAATAGTTGTTAGCTGATCAAATGACTTAACAAATTTTTCTCTTTTGCAGATGATACACAACGCAATGATTTTGTATGAGGGGTTGACCGACTTTGCATGGCTCAACATCCAGCTTGAAGACAAGTCCTAGACTGCTTATGCTCGGGTTGAAGTCGTCGAGGAACTTCTCTACGCTGTCGAAGAGAGAGAGAAGAAGAGTGGGAGAAGATACTCTGCTGGAGATCGAGTCGGCATCCTCGGAGGCTCAGCAGAAAAGGATAAGGAGGAGTTCGAAAAGCTGAGGCCGACTACCAGAAGAAGATGGAGTCGGTAGAAAACACCCTCATCGAGGAAAGGGGCAAGCAGCAAGAAGTTGAGAAAGCCACCAAGAGCTGAAGGAAGTCAAGAGGATCGCCAAAGAATTGAAGGAAAAATTATCGGTGGTAGAAACTCGGATCCAAGAGGCAATTTTCGGGTGCTGGCCAGTTCCATAAGTCAAATGAGTATGAAGTGGAGCTCGCTAAAGCCTTTGCAAAAGCATAACTCGAATTCATGGACTGCAAGAAGGCCATCCACTGATTGCAACCCAAGCTAGACTGAGCGGGATACAAGCCGACAAGATCCTGGATGAGAAAGAGTCGAAAGCGAAAAGGAGGCAAATGTCGAAGAAGATCGTCTTCTACCTTCTTTGGCTCCTTTGTATTTTCGACTTTTTATCCCTAAACTTTTCTTTCCTCAGCTTTGTAATGATTTCTTTTTTGTATTGAATTTCTTTTGGTAATGAAAGATCTTTATTTTAATTTTGACTCGTTCAACTCCGACTTGACCATTCACGTGCTTTTTTTCTTCACTAGTTTACTTGTCTTTCTGTAAAAATGGCTAAGTAGTCAGCAAGACTAGGAAAGGTGGTCAACAGAAAGCCGTAAATCGAGTAGATAATAACTGAACATGTAGCCTTGAAAGAAAATTTTTTAAATCAAGTAGTCAATTTTGTAAGAAACATAGTCGGATTCATGTCATGGTCATAGATCATTCATCGTAGGTCATCCCCTTGAATCAGAACTTAGTTGATTAAAGAAAATATCTCTATTTTATCTCGGATCAGTTGATCCTTGGTCAATTAGGAGCAAACTGATTAACCACAACTTTTTTGCTTGGATCAGCATGCGAACCGTAGCTTATATGCCCACGGCCCTTATGCTTGCAGTTGTTGGACCTTTTTGGCTCCATTAATTAGGTGTCAGTCGAATAACATTTCATTGGGTTCAAACTGATGAGAAAATAGTTTGGCCGATTGTTAAACGATCAATTTGTTCTGTATGTCACCGAGTCTTGGACTTTCGGCATAGAGTTGTAAAAAAGAAAATCTTCTATTGACAAGGTATTCTCACTAGTAGTACATCCATAGATTCTCGACGTTCTAAGTCTGAGAAACTTCTATGCCATCCAATTTTCAATTTTGTATGCCTCTGGGCATAGAACTGTTAAGATCTTGTAGGGGCCCTCCCAATTCGGACATAACTTTCTTTGTTCGGTCGGCTTGGAGACTTAGACTCTTCTAAGGATCAGATCTCCTACTAGAAAGACTTTGGATTTGACTTCAAAATTGTAATACCAAGCTACCCTCTATTGATAAGAGACCATTCTTAATTGAGCTCATCTTCGGATTTCATTGAGCAAGTCCAAATCAGCTCATCGCTTGTCCGAATTGATCGGTTCGTCGTAATATTCCATCCGAGTCGAGGGTAGGTCAATTTCAACTGGGATTATGATTCAATCTTGAATGCCAGTTTGAAAGAAGTCTCTCCAGTCGGGATGCGAGAAGTTATTCGATAAGACCACAGGATGCTGTAGAGTTCATCGGCCCAACTCCCTTTGGCTTAGCCGATTCTCGTTTTCAGGCTTTGTAGTATTGTTTTGTTGGTCACCTCAGTTTCTCCATTGTATCACGATTGTCCGATCGAGGTGAGCTTATAAATGATGTGATATCTCGTATAGAACTCCTCACACTTGATGTTGTTGAATTATCGACCATTGTCGGCAGTGATTACTCGGGGTAGACCAAATCAGCAAATGATGGATCTCTATAGGAAGTCAGTGGTCTTCCGCTCCTTTATTTATGCTAATGATTTAACCTCCACCACTTGATAAAGTAGTCGATGGTGACAATGATGAACCTTCTTCATCCACTGACAGATGGAAAAGGATCGAGTATATCGACTTCCAATTGATCGAATGGCCACGGTGCCGAAATGTTGTGAGATGACTTGATGGAAGCCTTTAGATATTGACAAACCTTTGATATTGGTCGTACTTCTATACTAAATCAACAACATCCTTTTGCATGGTTGGCTCATAATATCCTTATTGGAGGCTCTTGTAGGATAGCAACTTGCCCCAAGTGATTGCTGCAAATACCTTCATATACTTTTCGAAGAGTGTAGTCGACTTCGGAAGGCCGAAGACACTTGAGCAGGGGCAGAGACGATGACCTTCTGTAGAGTTGATCATCGATGATCATGTACCGAGTCGTCTGTCTCTTCATTCGATGTGCCTCAGTAGGATCAACCGATAAGATTTCGTTAGTCAAGTAGTTGACGAACGAATTAATCCAGCTCGGTTCATGACCAACTTTGATCGGATGCACCTCCTTTTCGGAGTCCATGCTTGGATTCTTAAGATGCATGATGAACACTTAATTAGGTCACTAGAGACATAATTTTATTTAATTATATTTTATTTATTAAAAATTTGATGCTCTCTAGTCTATTTTAGATAATTGGGAGTTTAGATTCACACAATTAAATTAGACTCAAATCAGATCAGATTTGAGTGAACCAGGCAACCAGCTCCCATTCCAATATAAACATGACTTAAAAATCAAGGGTCAAAAGCAACTCTCTAATCAAGACCTAGATTAGAAGATAAATGAAATCAAGTATGAATACGACTTAAATCTTAAAAGCTCAGATTAAAAAATCACTCTTCATGAAGATCCAAGTGTGAATGCGACTTATTGATTAACGGAAGAGAAGCAATATGAAGATCCAAAGATTCTTATTCACACTTCTACCTCTCTTTTCATGAAACCTTAGCCTCCTCTCTATAAATATACCCCAGCCCTCCTTTCTCAATGCATCAGCCCCCTTGTGGGGTTCTTCATCTTCTTCCTCTCTCTTTCTCCTTCTCTCCTCCATCAAAGCTCTTCGCTTTCTCTCTTTCCATCAAGCCAATGCCTAAGTTTCTCTCCAAACTGTTGTCCCATCTCCTTTTCTTTCTTCTTCATAAGTCTAGAGAAGATATTAACCCTAGCACGACACCATATTCCTCCATAGATTCATTTTTCACATCTCAAGAAGTCTAAGAGAGGTTCTAACCTAGCACGCCTTCCATCAAATCTAAGAGAGGTCCTAATCCTAGTATCGCTATCTTTTCATATTTTCATATCCTCTTCCATCTATTTTCTTCTTTGAAGTTTCTAGACCAAACCTTCAGCCATCCTGCCACTGTTTACATAGAGAAAAATAAAGATTTAAGAAGACGCATCCACCATTGGCACAGCAAAAAGTTCAAGTTGGTTTAGTTATCATGAATCAAAATTTTATTTTTTTCCATTATGTATACTTCTTTATTTGATCAATGAAAAATATTTTTATTATAATTTTATATTTTATTCTTAATTTTTATAATCTATTATTTTTTTATTTATATTTTGAAATAATCAGCCTAAGATCCTGTAGATACGATCCCAACTCATCCTATCTATATAGTAGTGAGTAAAATTAATTTTGATGTGCTACGACATACATCAAATTTTGACGTCATTATCGGAGATCTTGGCATGATTATTTAAAAAAAAATAAAAAAAATATAAAATAATAAAAAAAATATTTTATATTTTTAGATTTTTATTTCTTGCTTTAGATTGCTTGATTGCTTAGATACTTTACTATTTATATTTTTAGTTGATTTTTTTTCTTTTACACTCTTATTTTTCATACTTTATTTTGTTGATTGATAATTTATTTTTATTATTAATTAATTTATTTAATTATTAATTATTTTTATTTATTTTTTTTAAAATTTTTATCTTATATTACTTTTCATATATGGTATATTTACTACCCTCTAGCTAGATTACTTTATTTGCATATATAAAATTTTTTTTGGTTTCTATAGTCTAGTGATTTATTATATTCTATAGTTATAATAATTTATTATTTATATAATTAGTAATTTTTTATTTTCTAAATAGATTAGACTCGTTGTCTTTTATTTAGATTACGTCGTTATATTTTATTCTTAGCTGTAAGATTATCTTATTTGCATAGTTAAATAGTTACCTTATTTATTACTGCTCATTATTCCTAATGATTTACTACTTTTCATAGCTTAAAATAATTATTATCTAAAAGTAGATTTGATTTGTTGTTTATTTATAGGTTACCTGTCTGTCTTTTAATCTTAGCATTATTTACTTTCTATTTAGTTAGATTCACTAGATCTTCTCATATCTAATTAACCTAATTTAAAACTTATCTCTTATTTTTCTTGCTTAAAGATAACATAATATAAAAAAAATACAAAGACACCACATAACACTTGACTAATATAAATAAACTAATTAAATTTTAAAACTATTAACATGTTTGGACACTTTTTTTTTTATTGCATATTTTTATAAATACTTTAAGGACACTTAACCTAATTAAACAAGATAAGATGAGAATTTGATCATCCTTTTTTGATCCATAAATCATATCCTATATTTGCATTGATCTAAGCCTCTAACTTGAAATTAATTGGATATTGGCCCCTAAGGACTATCGAGCTCAATAGAACAAGAAATCCTAAGAGTTGGACTGGATTAAGATTGATCAGTTTAATTGATATTTAGAAAAGTGGTTCAGAGATTACATCCTGAAGGAAGTAGTTCATTAATTGATTCTATTTGCTGATCTGACCAACTTAGTTGGTGTCTAAGAAAAGCAACGGAGAGACCCCACCAATCTTATACTTATCTGGTCAGTTGAGTGGCTAGTCTTTTACTTGGAGTGCTCAAAGGTGACCTTGACAGTTAGGAGCTATTTAGATTTAGAATAATCTTAGAATAGAATTGGTTTGATTGTATCTCTTATTTGAAAAATCAAGAAAAATAATTAAAAATAACCTCTCATCTATCGTTTCTAGATCTAGGACTCTATTAGGATTTCATTTTTAGAACTTCTCTCTTTCTCCATCTTCTCTTCTTCTCCTCTCTCTTTTTTAAAAAAAATAGAAGGGGATTGTTCTAATCTGGACCCATTGATTATATATTAAAATAATCAGAATAATCTGATAAATTAGATCGATGCTAGGAATATAGATTTCTATAGTAGAGAGGATGAGCTGTCTCATAAATTAGATCGCCTACTGGCTACTAGACACACTCTTTCTACATTTTTTTTTTCTGCACAACAAGTTGAATGCCAGTCATGCATTAATCTTCTGAGTTCAGGTATAAGTAAGTTCATCAAGATCAAACTTAAATAGCCTACGAATCAGGAAATAACCCATTCTTTAATGACTACAATCTAGGTTGGGGGGTTCAAGCAAATTTTTCATAAAAATCACAACCAGTGGTTACCTCGGCAATACAAGATCTATGTTTGTAGAAGCATCCTATTACGACATACCTTATTCACAATACCAACCTTCTCCAACTACCTATAGCCCATCATTTAAAGAGAAGTTCTACAAGCACTAGATAGGAGCCGAAATAGAAATTCAAGTCGATCAATCAGTAATTACAAGCAGTAGAAAAGAGGAAGGAGAGCTGTTCAATCAATCTGAGAGTAATCCAGAGAGACAATACCTGGTTAGAAATTTTAATATCTCTGTAATTTTTTCTGAACAATCGATTATGACTCTCGAAAAATGAACCGATCATAGAACAATCCTACACAACCAAAACGATCAGCACAGATAATTCGACTAAGATAGAAATATCTAGAGAGAAGTTCAAATGGTGGGACGAACCAATTCCATCATCACCTTATCTACTTATGGTCCCATTCTCCAGTGTTCTAAAATCATCCATTCTTTGTAATGGGAAAGGAGGACAAATTGATGAGATAAAATTAATTGAGACTTTTCAAGGACCATAAATGAATAACATAATAGAGGATGTTACACCTACAATTCTCTTTCAGGATTTTTAGATCCCTGTTTAGCTCACTTTGGGATAGATGATTTTGATGTCAATAGATATATCACAAAAATAAATGATCTAGTCGATACGTCTTATCTTAAAATCATCCTACTTTGGATTGAAAAATATGAGCCATCACCTAACCCTCCAATAACTCTCTTGTTAGAATCACTACCTACTCTAGAACTGAAGCGATTTTCTGATGCACCTACTGACACCCTTCTAGTGATCTCTAATTAGGAAGCCCAACTTATAGGTATTCTAAAAGCACATAAAGAAGCTGTTGGGTGGGATATCTCTAAAATAAGGGACAATGATATTGAGATTTTTATGATTAATTTCTCTATTTTTGGCACTACTTTCGAGGACTATCTTCAAAATCTTTCTATGATAGTAAAACGATGTATAGAGATAGATTTAGTATTAATTTGAAAAAAGTACCATGCTATAGATTAGGAAGAGATGATGCTGAAACATGCCATACTGAGACACGAATTAGAATAGATCAGGTTATAATTAAAAATCTCTTAAACTACCAATCCTAATCTTGGTTCAATAAACACAATCCCTTTCTGATCATTAAAAATTTATGAGAATATTGTTAGTTCCTGGTATTGCATGCTTGCCTAGTACAGTTTATTAGTTTGGGCTAATCATTATAGAGCATTCCATAAATATTTTTTGGCTATGATGTTAAGGCCTCCTGATTAGTCTTGTCCTTTTGAAACCTTGAGAGATATACCCAAGTTGGTTATAAGTGGGATTCTCTCATAGCGTCTAACTAAAGATATTAAACTTAGCGTTTGTTGGGAGGCAACCCAGCTTATGCAATATTTTTAGTTTTTTTATTTTATAAAAATCTCTAAAAAGATAATTAGCCATATTGAATCTCTATAGTGGATGGATGAGTGATGCTATTAGCCAAGTTGGGGATGAGCCATGTTCCACCAGCTGAAATCAAGAATATACCACATCCAATAATGAAGGATCTCTCAATAATGAATGCACATATTGAACTCATGTGGTATCCGTTCCTGTTATGTTATAATTCTCTTCTTCCATTGGGGATAATAAAAATTAAGTTAGAGAGAGAATAACTAATTTAATTAAGTCTTCGAGTATGATCAGAAATAATTAATTTTATGTACCTGAATTTTATCTCGATTTGGAGTTAATCAGGCACCCTAATCAATGAGTGATTGACAATCTAGATAATTTTAGATATATCGAGAAGAAAATTATTAAGAACACCCAATGAATGGTAAGATTTAAATCAAAATAAATTTTGGAATAATTCTAAATCCTTTTCTATCTATCTCGATGAAGAATCTGCTTCATAGGGATATGGGTGTAAATATCAAAGTATACAAAAATCCACTTTAATAAAATAGATTTTTAGCATTTCTCACTGAGTAACCGGATCTCTTCATCTCAGTAAGCATTGTTGTTCACATTAAAAGATGAGAATGTGAAGAAACATATTGTAGAGTCAGTCTTAACTCATAGCCTTTTTAACTCAAATCAGTAAGCCTAATGGATGTTTTATACTTAATACTTTAAAGCCAACTAGTTTGGGAGTCATTGGCCTAAAGCTCACTACAAGAGTCAATTAGAAAGCTTAAGGGGTTAGGATATTGTACTGATTGTACATATAAATATTTTTTCAAAAAAAGAAAAGAAAGAGAGAATAAAGAGAATAAACTGCAAAAAGACACCACACCAAACCCACAGTAAGTTAAAAGACTTAAAGAATAGAGTGAAAAGTTGGTGAAAGAAAATCTCTAAAAATTTTTATGGCTAATACTCAACCACTAATTGGGTCGAATTGATAATTCAATGAAGTACCTCTTTAATGGTCTAGCCGGATATCAGCTATCATTAGGAATGCTTAGGATAACTTTGATTCAAGGACAATTTAGTGCACAATGCTAATGTATCTATTTTACTCGAGGACGAGTAAAGTTTAAATTGAAAGATATGATGAACACTTGAATTAAGTCACTAGAGGTACATAATTTTATTTAATTATATTTTATTTATTAAAAATTTAATGCTCTCTAGTCTATTTTGCAGGTAATTGAGAGTTTGGGTACATACGATTCAAATTGGACTCAAATCGGATCAAATTTGAGTGAACCAGGCAACCAACTTCCATTTCAATATGAACGCGACTTAAAGATCAAGGATCAAGAAGCAACCTCTCCAATCAAGGGTTCAGATTAAAAAATAAATAGAATCAAATGTGAACACGACTTAAATCTCAAGGCTCAGATTAAAAAATCACTCTTCATGAAGATTCAAGTGTGAATGCAACTTATTGATCAATAGAGGAGAAGCAATATGAAGATCCAAAGATCCTTATTCACGCTCTCATCTTTCTTTTCATGAAACTCTAGCCTCCTCTCTTTAAATACACCCCAACCCTCCTTTCTCAATTTATCAGCCCCTTGTGGGGTTCTTCATCTTCTTCCCTCTCTCTTTCTCCTTCTCTCCTCCATCAAAGCTTTTCGCTTTCTCTCTTTCTATCAAGCCAACACCTAAGTTTCTCTCTAAGCTGCTGCCCTATCTCTCTTTTTTCTTCTTTATAAGTCTAGAGGAGGTACTAACCTTAGCACGATACATATTCCTCCATAAATCCATTCTCCATATCTCAAAAAGTTTAGGGGAGGTCCTAACCCCAGCATGCCTTCCATCAAATCTAAGAGAGATCCTAATCTTAGTGCCGCTATCTTTTTCATATTTTCATATTCTCGT
This sequence comes from Elaeis guineensis, assembly GCF_000442705.2. Taxonomy (NCBI): domain Eukaryota; kingdom Viridiplantae; phylum Streptophyta; class Magnoliopsida; order Arecales; family Arecaceae; genus Elaeis; species Elaeis guineensis. The sequence continues at coordinate 162,597,133 of NC_025993.2, read as the reverse complement.
CTATCTACCTTTCTTCTTTGGAGTTCTTAGACCAAACCTTCCAGCCATCCTGCCACTGTCTGCATGGAAGAAGATGAAGGATTCAAGGAGACGCATCCACCATCGAGCGCAGCAAAAAGTTTAACTTGGTTTAGTTATCTTGTTTCGAACTTTTATTTCTTTTTCATTATGTATACTTCTTTATTTGATCAATGAAAAATATTTTTTTGTAATCTTCATGTTTCATTCTTAGTTTCTTGTAATCTATTAGTTTTTTTGTTAGTATTTTCAAAATAATCAGTCTAAGATCTCTGTGGATACGATTTCGACTCATCCTATCTATATAGTAGTGAGTAGATTAATTTTGGTGTGCTACGACATGCATTAATGCTCGATGAAGATTTTTTCAGCTCACCGCAGTCGGAGATAGCTAATTAAGATAGAGAATTAGCTCGAATATTCTCTGAGTGAGAGATGTGGAAGATCTCAAAATAATCAAAATACATTTGTAGAGATTTAAGCTTTTGTAGATACCTAAAAAAGATAGGATCTCGAGCCACATATTCTTTTCAGATTGTTCGATGACCACTATGAGTCGGTAAACACCCTCAGACGTTTTACACAAGATCTTTGGCAATCTTCAGTCCAACTATTAGAGCTTCGTACTCGACTTGATTTTTAAAGCTTTGAAACTAAATCGAAGGGTGTATTGGGTCATCATCCCATCAATATTGATTAGGATAAGGCCCATACCGCATTTTTGACATTTGAAGCTCCATCCACATATAGAATCCATGCAGACTCTGTAGTCTTTGCTGAGATTGATCCTTGGCTTGATCGTTATCGATCGGCATGCACTTGACTATGAAATTGGTGAGTATTTAAGCCTTCATCGAGGATCGAAAAGCATAGGAAAGGTCGAACTTATTGAGTTCGATCGCCCATTTGGCTATTCTTTCCAAGTGTCAGGCCATTGAAGTAGAGTTCTCGGGGGAGATCAGTTAGAATCTTCATGAGTGGGCCTGAAATAAGATTGTATTCGTCGAATAGTCACAATAATCATGAAGATGACCTTTTCGATTCGAGAATACCTCACTTCTGCCCCGTGTAGCACCAGACTTATGTAGTAGATGAATTTTTTACTTTATTTTTTTTTCGGACCAGCACTGAGCTGATAGCTTCAGAGTCACAGTCAAATATATGAATAATTCATCGTGATGTTCGGCTTCGTCAGGAATCGAGGAGAGCTTAAGTATTGCTTCAAGTCATCGAAAGCTTTCTGGCACTCTTCATCCAGAAAAATTCTTCATCCGCCTAAGGGTCTTGAAGAAGAAGAGGCATCATTTTGTGGACTTGGAGATGAATCGGTTTAAGGATGCTATGCGTCCTGCTAGTTTCTGAATATCCATCAAGAAGTCAGAGGCTTCATGTCGAGAACCACCTTATCTTCTTAGGGTTGCCCTCGATGCCCCCCTTGTTATCATAAAGTCGAGAAACTTTTCTGACGTGATGTGAAGGTACATTTTCTGGATTCAGTTTCATTTGATATCTCCTAAGGGTATCAAAATATCAGCCAAGTCATCGATATAGAGAGTAGCTTCCTTGCTTTTCACGAGCATATCATCGACGTAGATCTCCATATTACGATCAATCTAATTTTGAAGACTTTGTTGATCAATCTCTGATATGTGGCTCCAGCATTTTTGAGATGAAAGGCGTGACCTTATAACAATACAAGCCCTTATCAGTAAAAACACCATCTTCTCTTCATTTTCGGACACTATCCGAATCTAATTATAGTCGGAGAAGGCATCCATGAAGTTGAGTAGCTGGTAGCCTGCCATAGCATCGACTAGTTGATCAAACCCGTGAAAGTGGAAAGCTGTCCTTAGGACAGACTTTATTCAAGTCGGTGTAGTCGATGCATATCCGTCATTTGCCATTAACTTTCTTGACCATTACAATATTTGTGAGCCAATCTGGGTAGGTAGTCTCGTGAATGAAGTCGGCTACTAGTAATTTGTCAACTTCTTCATCAATGACCTTCTATCGCTTGGGAGCGAAGCTTCTTTTCCTTTGTCTCACTGATTTGTGGTCAGCATCGATATTCAGTCGGTGGACAATTACTTCAAGAGGATATTCGACATGTCTGAGGTAGATCAAGTGAAGACGTCAGCATTCTTTTTCAGAAAGTTGATCAGCTTCTCCTACAGTTCATTGCTTAATAAAGATCTGACCTAGATTGTCTTAGTCAGGTCCCCATCGTTGAGGGGCATTGAGATAAGTTGCTCTGCGGGTTTTCCTGACATTCTTCTTCTCTCTGATCCAGCCTATCGTCGATAGGAAGAGCCTCAGTTGGCTTTTTTTCTTTGATTATAGTTAAGTAATATTGTCAGGCCAACTATTGATCTCCTTTCATTTGCCAATCTCTTTCCTCGTCGAGAAGCACACGAGCAAGTGGTACATTGAGACAACCGCTCAAACGCATTTAGTCCGGGTCGCCCCAAGATGACATTGTAAGTAGAGAGAACTCAGATTACAAGAAAGCAGAGGCACATGATCAATTTTTAGGGTGGTTGTCCGACAGTGATAGGGAGTTCTATCTCGCCTTCCACCTTAATCGAGTCATCGGTGAATCCAACTAGAGGAATATTGACTGATTTGAATTGATCAGCAAAAGTCACATTCGAGAGAAAAAATCATAGAAAATCACATCAACAGAGATTCTATTATGACAAGATATCATTTTACATCATAATCGGCTCTCGTCATTGATACAACAATAGTGTCGTTGTAAGAAGTTTGGACTCCTCATAGATCTTCCTTAGAGAAGATAATGTTGTCATTTGCCCGCTATCACTTGGAGGAGCTCTTCGAGTCGGCCACCCCCAAAGTCTCGATCCTATCAAATCATGTTGATCACGTCCGTCGCGGGTTGAATGTGAGTTTCTTCATCAGGATGCGGCTGAGGTGTGGGATTGGAGAGCAATTGCACAAGTCGCTCCTGCATATATTTTCTGAGATATCCCACTTTATCTGGTTCTCTATCTTGTTCTTCAACTCGATGCATTATTCGGTATCATGGTCGTGGTCATGTTGGAACGACAGTAGACTTTCGATTACAGAATGCAAACTTTGACTTCAGAGGTTGGGGTCGTCGAAGGCAGCTGTCCCCTCTATTTTTATGAGAATCTGCATAGGAGAGTGGTTAGAGAGGTGTAGGAGTCGTACCTATTGTCGCAGTTTTTGGGTTTTAGATTTGGTAAAAGGTGGAGCCTCCTTAATATAGGTTCGGCTGGATCCTATAGAGGTTCCTTCCTTCTTCATCATCTTCTTCTGACCTTTGTCCTTGGATTGGTGCCGGTCAATCACACCTTCTCGTGCGGATGTACTTCTATGCGTGCTCGAGAAGTTTGACGTAGGATCGAAAAAGATCTTATCTAGGGAGTAGATGAACTAGGAGCTACACAGTCTTCACTTCATGGCCATGATAACCGTTGACTCATTAAGGTCCGAACCTCCAAGATGGCGATATTAAAAACACCATAAAGTCTCATAGAGATTCTCCATCTTACTGTCTGACGGAGAAAAAACTGTCGGAGGTTCGCGGCACCTTCGGTTGGTGCTAAAGTATGCCATGAAAGTTGCTCGAACTGCTCGAATGAGCGATACTCCCAGTCAAAGTTCGGAGTATCATGTTTGGGCAGTCTTCTGGAGGGTGATCAGAAAGGCTATGCAGAGGAGGGCATCAGATATCCCTAAAAAAGCATGAGAGCCTTGTAACTCTCAAGGTGATCGAGTGGTAGGTGGAGCCGTCATATGGCTCTATCTGTGAATCTTGAATTGACTAGGAATCGATTCTCGAGGATCCATCGAGAGAAGGACAGATGGGAGTTGATGCCTAGCTTTCGGTGGAATCCCATTATTTGTCTGGAGCTGATCCAAGCATCAATTGGACTCCTTCAGCTTGTGGTCATATTCATCCAACCATACAGAGACTCATCAGATGCTTGAAATATCCTGAGGTAGAACCTTCTCCAAAAGAAAAAGAGTTAACGGAGACTGGTGTCTCTTCCCTTATGTGGAGCTCATCGAGGGAAGGAGACTGGCGATCGTCAGAGTTGGCACGTGGAGCGTGCCAGGAGTCTAGACATGGCAACCATCGAACAGGTCGAAGACTTATCCGGTGGGAACGTCGAGTCGAATGGTAGGATGGAGAATAGGGTTGGCGGCTGTGCCAAGAGGGCACATCTTGTGTGCGGCTCCTCTGATCGCTGTTGTTGCTGCTGAGTCTGCTGGAGATCGTAGACTGCCTCGTCAATGCACAAGGATAGCAAATTGTAGGTGGTCTGCTGTCACCACTGGTCGCAAAGCATGGGCTCTCGAGGATCGTCAGAGGTGCATTACACCGTGATGAGGTCAAGCGAGCTAATAGAGCATTTTATGCTCTTGTCTTGGCCATTATGATTTTTGAAGGAGTATTCCCCTCTCTTATCTAGCGCGCCAAGCTGTTGCGGCCTATCTCCGATGGGGTAGTCGGTTTGGAGCTGAGTCACTGCCCTGCACACTGTACGTCAAAAGTTGGGGAAGGGAGCTCATCCATCGGAGAGAGGGCACATCAGAGATGGTTAGGAGAGAGAGCGAGACTTATAATGTGCGTTGACGATGATCTCCCGGACACCAAAGCGGCTGGGGTTTGATGGAGCACTGGGCTGTCGGAGGAGCAAGACCTGCAAGGGAAGTCCCACCAGAGGTTACTCCGGCGAGGACCTTCGACACTCAAGTTAGAGATGGGACTCAATAGAAGGATGAGTAGAGTCTCAACATTGGAGCATGCATTACGTACCTGGAGGATCCTTTCTTACCTCTATTTATAGAGGACCAAGGTAAGGGGAGAGAGAGAAGGCCTATTCTGGATTTCTTGACCGTACGAAGTAGTACAGGCCACCTCATTGGCTTGACGGCAAGCGTGTTTTTCATTCGGTGCGTAGGTGGCTGCGATAGCGTGTCTTATCACACGTGGAGCGTAATTAATGACCTCATGGGCATAATTAATGACTTCGTAGTTTCTTATCACGACACGCAGCTGGCGACGTAGGATATGGCTCTTGGGTGATGGAACTTGATGTGACCCGATGGGACAACGTGACAGCCACACTTGACGTTCAGCTACTCGGCTGAGCCTATGCTCTTAGACTCGACAGTAGACTGAATGAGTCTGTTGAGTGGTGCTATCTTGTCATTGATTAAATCAATAGGGTACCGGATAGGTAGTCGGCTGTGCATCGAATATCATCAGCCGGTTCGTAGGTTGTACGTAGACTGCATGTCGAACCAAATCGGTAAAGTGCCAAATAGGCCAAGTCCATTGCTTTTGGTTAGTCATATATCGTTGATATCAGTTGGTTAAAAGCCGACTAGGGCAAGGCCTATTGATCGAAGTCGGGTTGAGCCATAGTAGTTTGGTCGGCGAAGTGCAACTAGTCGATGGAGAGGTGAGGAAGTTGACTAGTCGGATAAGTGACGAGGATTTGCCCCAACACTTAATACTAATTGTTTGACATGAAATCAAGAGAGGAAATATTGAAGGATTGTTGGAATTTATCCAATAAGGGATCTTTCGACACCCAAATTCGATTAAAATTCTAAAGAAATAGTGCACATTTGAAAAAAATAAGAGCAGCAAAATATAAGAACAATAGTGTTTGAAGATCTTTCAAGAATTGGCGTCTGTTACCAAATAAGTAGACATAGGCCTTAACTTTATAGTAACTACCAACATGTTATTCACATTGTAGGGCTTAATTGCACCCGTTCATGAGCTAAGCTATAATCATCGGTTGGAAGAGTTTTGACCATTTTTTTAGCTTAATCGTGCACGTTCGTGACTTGTTATTGATTAGTTAGTTGACATCAGCATAGATTAGATTCAAAAGATATCAACAGGCATGTAATGATTAGTAGCCATATATTTTCCAAATACTAATCTACGTACCACGCATTATTTCATAATATCTGTGCATCCATGATTCTCTGATTTCATGTCTTCATTCAACAGCACACCAACTTCGTCTAAAGCATTGCGATTTTTCTTTTTCAAAAAGAAAAATATGGTGACAGGCATCCGTAAACATCTGGTCACTAATTGTCCTTTTTTTATATGTATATATTGCTATTTAACATGCTTTTTCTTAAAATAGGGGGTAGACATAAAAAATTTGAATCACAAACTTTTGAGAATATTATATACCCGCATGATGAGAATATTGCAAACTTTTGATCATTTCCTACTTCTTTTATTTATTTTTCCATGATTTTACACCATTCATTATAGTGCCCACGAACTTTAAATGCCTTTTAGATAAAATCCTTGATAATATGCAAACCATCGAACTTCTTTTTCTAAGTCTAGACCAGATGCTCCTTGTATTTTATTCTTGGTTTTTCCCAAATTTTATAAGGTGACCCACGGAATGATTTCATGATCGCTGTGTATAGATATAAAATTTTAAGATTTAGTATAAAAATATTTATGGCCATTATACAATATATAAGAGATTAAATTTAGTGATAGGTCCCTCTATATTCCATTTGCCATAATGAGCCCCATACTTTTAGCTACCATTCCAAGAATGGATATTTAGGAAAAAAAAAAAAAACATTCCACGATCACCACATGAGACATAGAAAATAAAATTTAGTGATAAATCTTTCTATGCTTTATTGATTATTTGGACCAAAATTTATGTTTTCATATAATACCTACATATGTTTCCATATGATTCTTTGGTTACTATATAGAATATGGAAAATAAAATCCAATAGTAGATCATATTTTTTATTTTATTTATTATATTAATTAATGTTGAGACTTTACATATATGGAATAACTATATGCTCTCTAAATGAAATGGAAAACAAAATCAACTTTAGAAAGTCTCTCTCCTATCTCTTGATCGTGATAAGATCTAAATTTCATGTCTCCATATAATGATAAGAACCATTTATTGATTGTTTCCTGCAACTTGGGAAACAAAATTTAAACAGTAGTCTCTTTATTGTACATATATTATATTATAACCAAATCTTTTTGTTTTTCTGTAAAAATCACTCATGTAGTTGCCATTGAAGCATTTCATGATCGTCATATGAAAATGGAAAATAAAAATTTTTGACATCATCAAAAGAAAATAAAATCTTAGTGATAGGTACCTTTATAGTCGGTTGAGTATAATAAAATCAAATCTTTACGTTTGCATGTGGTTAACATAGGATTATTTTAGATTCAGTATATGAAATACAACAAATAAAAATTTAATTACGAGTCCTTTTATATTTTCCTTGATTATAATGAGACTTGAATTCTGCATTTTTGTACAGTGAGCACATAATCTTTGTATGGCCACCATATAATACATTTATTATATTAAAATCCAAATTTTAAATTTTATTTAGAAATCACATATACAGTTACCATGAAATTATTCCATGTTCACTATCTAGAAATGGGAAATAAAACATATCAATATTACCAAAATGACAATGAAAACTTAATGACAAATACCTTTGTAATTGATTGAGTATAATAGAGCCAAACTTTTATGTTTTTGTGTACTCGGCATGAGATCATTTCATGCTCATGGCATAAAAATACAGAAAATAAATTTTAATGATAAGCCCGGTACATTTTCATTGATTATAGGGAGAATTGAATTTTGTGTTTTTTTTACAATTAGCCCATAATCTTTGTAAGGCCATCATATGAAATTTTCGAAGTCAAATTTAAAGATGTATCATTCTTTAGTTCACTAATCGTAATAAGGCTTAAATATAGTGTTTCCATATGATGATTAGAGAACTATTCCATGGTTAGTACATAACTATGAAAGATAAAATTTTACAATAGATCCTTTCATATTTCATTTATTAAATTAAGGTATAAATTTTGCATTCCCAGATATTGACAACAGAACCATTTTGTACTTCTGATATGAAAGATGGATTATGAAATTTTTATTTTAGTATTTGCTCCATCCCTGATAAAACCCAATCTACTCCACATGTGCTTTTTGCCAAATTGAGCATGGCATGATATATTGCTCGCATGAAGTACTTTGGAAAACTCATGCCTATTTCTTGCCACCACTAGGTACTCATCACATGTTTATGATGCTTGATGCCTTAATTAAAATCAAAAAAATCAGTATAGAAGGTTCCATTGATTGCTGGTGAAACCAATTGAAACAAAAAAAATTAATATAGAAGGTTTTGATAATTGATGATGAAATCAAACCTCACAAATACAAACACAGACAAATAAAAAAAAATATCAATAATAATTAGAGCCTCCACCATAAACCAATGTCATGGCCAATTTAATATAAAGGAATGACTATTGTAGGCACAATATGTTGTGAACTTCCTTGCAATGAATCAAACTCCAAAAATCTAAATGGTGGATTAATGGATATTGGACTCCATTTCACTAATACATTCCTCGCGTTAGCAATATAGACAACCTCGGCCTAGAGTCACATATTGATATACTGGACAATAGAGCTCAACATGCAATGTCTTAAAAATAGCAAGCTCATGTTGGTCTAAATAATACATTTGCATCAGTAATAATTGATATTAAATGAAGATAGAGAAGAAGTTAGGTCTTTTCATGGGGGTCATGCTGTGGATCCTCGGGCCTTTTATCCGATTGCTTGGGATTCGGTTTGTTTGCCTTAGTCAAATAATGGATTGGGATTTCAATCTTTATAAGTTTAGTGTAAATTTTATGGGTCGTATAAATTAGCTATTCTGTTGGTTCTTTATTTTTCCTCTCTTTCGATAGAGCTGGCAATTTTTGATACAATCCGTTGATACAAATACGACACGATACGTACTTAGGTGAGTTCAGATTTAGAATAAATATGTTCGAATCATAAATGGATTGATCCATTTATGACATGATAAATTCGTGCCTTAAGCAAGTTGACTTATGTAATCCATTTTGACCCGTTGAACTAAATGGATTAAAACAAGTTAACAGGCTATACGACATGTTTAAATATATTTAATATATTTATTTTAAAATTAATTGAGTGCAAATGAGGAAAATAAAAAAAATTATATCCCTAACCTAAAACAAATGACGATGGAATTTAGAGTTGTGAATTAACATAGCAAGTAACTAAATTATTTTTATATTAATTTATTTTTTTGATTTAATTTTTATTATTTTAGTTAAATTTTGTAAATAAGTCAAATAGTTAAATGGATCATTCGGTGGGTCTTGTACCCATTAGATCTGCCAACATGATTATTAATCATGTCAGACGGATCGCGTCGTGTCAATCCGTATATGTTTGTGTCGTGTTCGTATTCCACAGGTCGATCCGTTTAATTAAACGAGTCGTGTTCGGATTGAACTAATCTGTGTTACATCCCCAAGTCGACATGATCCGTTTATGACCCGTGAACACGAATTGCCAGCCCTATCTTTGGGCCTAGTTAGTCAAAGCTAAATATCATTTCAATGGATCTTAGTTTGGGTATACCCAACCTAGGAGTTCTTCCATTATCCGGAGGAAGATTTCTGAGGTTAAGACTCATACGAAATTCCAATTTCAATGGCTTGTTGGGTCAAGTGCTTCCATGAATTTTTACAAAGATCATTGGATTATAACCATTCCGATAATGTCAATCTTAACATGCATATGCTAGATTTGATGGCTCTTGATAGAACTTGGGATTTTCAGCGTCTTGCTCAATATTTTTCAATCAAACTTCGTAGGCTCATAACCACTAGTCCTCCATCTCAGGGTGATTGATCGGACCAGTTGGTGTGGGGTTCTTCAAAACTCGTGCATGTTTCCTTACAGGGCATGAAACGGTTGTCAATTTCTAATAATGTTCAAGTTTTACACGTTAGATGTGCATGGATCTGATCTTTAAAGGTTCCTCTGCAGGTTAAAACTTTTCTCTGGAGGCTTGTTTGCGATCGATTGCCTTCAAAACTTTGCTAGCGCATTATAATATTATTTCTTTGGATGACCAGTTTTGTAATTTATGTCCATATCAAGTAGAGGACTGTGCTCATCTTATTATCCATTGTGATTTTGCTCAGCTTTGTTGGCAGCACTTACGCTGTATGTGCCGAGTGAATTTCTGTCCGAATTCTCTGTCGGCATTCGTAGAGGAGGAGTAAAAATTGCACGTCGTATATGTAGTGGTTGCTACTTTGGGCTCGTAATGAGTGAATTTTTAGTAATACTTAGATGATGTCGTTGCAAATTCTGTGTCGGCTATTGGTATTTGGTGAAGACCATGCATGGTTGCCTTCATCTTCAACGTTGCAAGTCCTAACACTGGGGTAGCCAACTATTACAAAAGGAGTTGTTCTTTTGCCAACCTCGATGAGTGTCATAGCTACCCCCTTCAATTGGGTTTCTTAAAATTAATTTTGATATGCTTGTGACCGGTGACAAGGCAGGCGCTGGTTATGTTCTTAGAAATCATGATATTATGCTACTGAGGGCAGATGGTAAGTTGCTTATGTTTCTGTATCTTTTGTTGAGTTACTTGCTACTTGGCTTGGGGTTCCGATTGCTTTATCGAAACTACGTGCCACTTATATATGGTTGGAAGGGGATTCTGCTACTGTTGTTTCATGGTTAAATGATTCCTCTCTGCACAGATTTAGCCTTATACCTCCCGTTAAAGACTTATGCCAATGAAAAGCATATGTGACTTCTCATAAAATTATGCATATTTTTAGACAAGCTAATTGGGTTGCAGATTTTATGGCTAATAAGACTTTGCAAAGGGACTTTTCTTGGACCACCTGTATTATCTTTTACAGGCAAGTGCTCATGGAGTTTGTTTCACTAGATAATTCCTATTATTTTGATATGGATAACTGTTGCCATCTCTTTTTTAGCACTCTGGCTGTTTTTATGATTTGATGCAGAGAGTTCCCTAGCCTAACACTTTCAAGTTCTACATAGTAAGTTTCTTTTATTGATTATGAGGCCCTGAAAATGTCTATTTCAGATCGGAAGGAAGTGATGTTTATGAGAGTTTCTGTTTAACAAGTATATTTTTTGTATTTATGTAGGTTACTTTTATTCCATATCCTTCTTCTATGGCTGCCTCTTTTAGAGCACATGGTTGGTCCCGCAGCTTGTACGCTCCTTCTCTATGGCACTGGTTGCTTTCTATTTTGCTGGATGGCGATAACCAAGTTTTTACGCAAGTTTATGAAAGTAGTTTACATGGCCTGGACAAGTTATTCATGCTTAGAAGAATTACACAGTATCTAAAATCAAGTTGTGGGAGAATGCTTCAAAATGGAATATTGTCCATACATCAAAAGCACCAATACTTTCCATCAAAAATGAAGGGAGTGATTCGAGCTTTCTTTCTAGAGGATCATATCGAAATCATTGGGAAAGTTATGGAGATAGCTGTTGATGGGAGTTTGGTGCTTGATACAAAAAGAAATTGTGGAAATGGTTTCAAGAAGACATGTTACACAGAGGAAAAAAAAAGATTCTGCAGATGGATGTCAAAATGATCGAAAAAATTGGAGAGATCATAAAAATGGAGCATTCTGGAAAAAAAATAAATAAATAGATGGAATTGTTGAGGGAGATTTTCTAACATATTTGCTTCTTTATTCTGTGTAGGTTATCCCCTGGTTCTATTTTCTTCAAGGGCCAAATGTTACTCCTGTTGCTATATGTCTATCTCTATCTTTTTCTTTGCAACAACAAGTTCTGTTTGCCTACATTGTGCTTCGGATTTGCTGATCTTATATACATCTTATACCTATTGGCTATTATTACTTCCGTGTTTCTACTCACGACATGAATGCATCTGATTCCCTTGTATTATCTCTGTTGCTGCTTATCCTTTATGCTCCCACCATTTCAATGTCAGTGCAATCACAGAACCTGGAAAGAATGGATGCTTCTCGCAGTTGCTCTTAATTTTTCGTATCTTTATCTTGCTGCTTCTCTGCCGGTTGCTGCTTAATTTCTTTCATCACTGCCTTCAGATTTTAACATGTCCTGACTCCTCATCTCAGTTATAGTTCTCAGCACTTTGGAAAAGGTTTCAAGGCATCTCCAACTTTAATCATGATGCTTCTCCAGACTCTGCTCCAATGCTCTGGTTGGCTGGATCTTTTGGCTTTCCTTTTAAGCTTCAACACTGATTGGGTTCCAAGGCACTATCTTCCTTATATGTCATCCAATATTCAGTATAAGCAAAGCTCCAACTCAGTCGACTTGTTTTTCAGTCTTTTCACTATATGGTTTCAGTTTGCATATCAATATCATCATTGGTATATCTCATTCTATATATATTTCTTTATCCAATAGGGGCTACACTATTGAAGACATTTAAGACATTACCTGTTGTCAAAGTATTTCACAACTTTGCTTTTTCACCATACTTGATGACAAAGTTCCCAAAGACTACAGATTATATGTATTATGTTTTCTTCTTCTTCTTATCTCTATGTAATATTGGTGTCTTGTCTAGGTGCGAGGATTCGTACGCACATATATTTAGTTTCACATTAATTATTCGTCAGAAAATCTTAGGTAGTTATACAGGGCTAAAGAATCTAGATAATATCTTTCGGTTGGTCTTTTTGGATAAGATCATGAATTATTATAAATAGTATCAGAGTTGATCCAACTCATAATCTGTATGACCTAGGAAATACTGCAGTATGGGTTCATTGATATTGATCACGGGCCAATCATGGTGTTTATAAATAGATGCATGGATTTAGATCCTTTACCTGATGAGGATATTAGGATTTAAATAGAGTATGTGAGGAAATGTGTAGATGTATATTTAGTCCCACATCATTTATTCATTGAGAAGATCTTGGATATTTATATAGTACCAAAGATCCAATAACACATTCTGACTAATCTTTTTGGATGAGATCCTGAGTTGTAATAAATAGTATGAACCGATCCGGTCTATAGCCTATGTGAATTAGGGGATATTGTAGTATGGATTCAATGAGGTTGACCCCGAGCTAATCGTAGTGTTTGTGAATGGAAGTATGGACTTAGATCCTTAATCTCACAAGAACGTCAAGGCTTAAAGGTGGAGAATATGTGAGCGTGTATTTAATCCCGCATCAATTATTCACTGGAAAGATCTTGCGTTCTTATACAAAATGAGGTCTTGAGTTGTTGTAAATAATATCAGAGCTAATCCAGCATATAGCCTATATGGATGAGAAGATACTACAGTATAGGACTTAAAGGGAGAAATATGTGAGGACTCATCTTAGTACTTATACAAGGCTCAAGGCTAGAGAACCTAAATAATATCTTCCGACTGATTGTTTTAGATGAGATTTTGACTTGTTATACCAAGTCTACTGTATGCTGATGTCTGTCTCCATTTCCTTTAATATGATTATCAGCCTTCACTACCAAAAAAAAAAAAGGCATTAGGGTACATGCAAAATTCTTTGTACACTGCCCGCGGTGTAGAAAATCTGACGTGGAGCACACCATCTCACTCGATTGGTCCACGTAACATCCTTATGGTGAGATATGACGTGCATTATTTTGTGTCAAATCGAGCATCTAAAGGCATGAAAAAAATGGAGACAGCATCTTGTTTCATCGTCGAATATATTTAATGTATATTACAGGCTGCTTTTCAAATTAAACGTGACGAAAATATCTTTTCTCTTCAAAACGAAGTATTTTTACTATTTTGAAGTTTGGTTGGACATTACGAATGCTGTTCTTCTCTCTCTCTTCTTCCTCATTTTGTGGAGCTTCTGCCTGAGCATTTGGATGTCTGAAGTTTATTATGCAGCGAGAATTATTCATCCAAGACTATTGGCTAGCATTTAAACAATATTATCCATCCAAGCAACATGCCTTATCCATCCAGTTGGTTCAAATATTTTTTTTTTAATTTTGAATACAGCATGTCATATAAATTTTTTTAAAAAATTATATAATAAGTCAAGATGTCATAATTTCTATTCATGATGGTTTTTGATAATATTATGATATCTAAAATCAAAATTATGATATTATAGATTCATATTATGATATTGTAGGTTAAAATTATGATATCCTAAAGATAAAACACTATCTTAAGATAGTTTTGCTAATATTATGATATCTTAGATCAAAATTATGACTTATAGATTAATAATATAATATTCTATAGGTAAAATACCTCTCAAGTATACTTTTTGATATTTTTATGATATCTTGAGTCAAAATTATGACATTTTATATTAATATTATATGACATTCTATAGATAAAATATCTTCTAAAGATAGTTTTGATAATATTATGATATTCTATATCAAAATTATGATATTTTAGATAAATATTATGACATCTAGAATATAAAATATTTTGATATTTTTTAATAATTTTATGATATTCTAAAATAAAATTATGATATTCAAAGTTAAAATTATGATATCTTATAAATAAAATATCTCTCAAAGATAGTTTTGACAATATTAAGATATGTTAGATTAAAATTATAATATTTTATACTAATATTATGATATATAAAAGATAAAACATCTTAAAATTGATATTTTTTGATAATTTTATGACAACCTAGATCAAAATTATGATATTTTATACTAAAATTATGGTATCCTATAGAAAAATATCTTTTAAAGATAGTTTCGACAATATTATGGTATCCTAAATCAAAATTATAATATTTTATATTAATATTATAAGATTTAAAAGATAAAATACTTCAAAATTGATATTTTTTGATAATTTTATGATATTCTAGATCAAAATTATGATATTTTATGTTAAAATTATGACATCTTATAGATAAAATATCTTTCAAAAATAGTTTGAATGATATTATGATATTTTAAATTAAAAATTATAATATTTTATATTAATATTATGATATTCAAAAGATAAAATATCTCAAAATTAATATTTTTTAATAATTTTATAATATTTTAAATTAAAATTATAATATTTTATGTTAAAATTATGACGTTATATAGATAAAATATCTTTCAAAGATAGTTTTGATAATATTGTGACATCTTAAATCAAAATTATAATATTTTATATCAATATTATAATATTCAAAAGATAAAATATATCAAAATTTATATTTTTTAATAATTTTATAATATTTTAGATCAAAATTATGATATTTTATGTTAAAATTATGACATCTTATAAATAAAATATCTTTCAAAGATAGTTTTAACAATATTATGACATCCTACATCAAAATTATAATATTTTATATTAATATTATGATATTTAAAAGATAAAATATTTTAAAATTAATATTTTTTGATAATTTTATGACATCTTATATCAAAATTATGATATTCTATGTTAAAATTTATAATATCCTATCAATAAAATATCTTTCAAAGATAGTTTCGATAATATTATAATATTTTAAATTAAAATTAAAATATTTTATATTAATATTATGACATTCAAAAGATAAAATATCTCAAAATTAATATTTTTTGATAATTTTATAATATCTTAGATCAAAATTATGATATGGTATGTTAAAATTATGACATCCTATAGATAAAATATCTTTTAAAGATAGTTTTGATAATATTATAACATCCTAGATCAAATTATGATATTTTATATTAATATTATGACATCCAAAAGATAAAACACCATAAAATTGATACTTTTTAAAAATTTTATGATATCTTAAATCAAAATTATGATATTCTATGTTAAAATTATGATATTCTATAAATAAAATATCTCTCAAAGATAGTTTTGATAATATTAGCTATTTTAGATCAAAATTATAATATTTTATATTAGGATAAATTATAAAAATCCTCTTAAGATTTGTGTTTATGACAGTTACACCCATTATTTTTCAAAATCTACACTTACAACCCTAAAATTTAACATCGTTAATCAAACTGTTTCAAAAGTCTGAAATGATCAAATTGCCCTCCACTATAACTCAGCAAATGAAATTTATCAAAATCTTTTGCACCATCTTCTTCACCCTTTCTCCACTGATCGTCCTCTTTTTTTTGAAGAATAGGATTTCTTCTTAATAAATCCATCCATCCCATGTGATTAAGCTCATAGAATCATCTTTCTTAAATGGGTTTGGATGGTGAAGATGTTGTCGTTCTTTCCAAAATCGGACACTCAAGCTACTTGGACATAAGCCAGGGACCTCCTGACGATGACCTCCATCATCTCGATGTCTAGCATGATGTACTCGACGAGCTGGTGGCTGGAGAGCAGGGCCTTGAAGGAGGCCCGCTAGTACTGCCTGGCATCGAGAGAGGTGAATTAAAAGGTGAAGGGATCGAGGAGGGAAATAGAGTTGGAGATCTTGGTGCGGACGACGAGGTGATCGAGGATGGGGGCAACATCAGGAGGGTGATAGATGAGGTCCTCATGGTAGATGGGGTAGATCTCGATGGATGAGGTGTGCTTGTAGTTGTAGATATTGGTCTTAGGGTCCTAGGAGACGAGCTGCTTGTCATAGTGGGAGCGGATGGAGACGACATTGAAGATGAAATTGACATACTTGACGGTGTGGGAGCGGCTGCCAAAGAAGAAATCGAGATCGCAGTCATTCTCGACAATAATAAGGGCACGGACAGTGGCACCATGGTGGAGGATGAGCTGCTGGAGGAAAAAAAAAGTGCGACGGTGGACGACATGCTGGCGGAGTTGGACGATGGCAGGCCACTGGTTGGGGTCAAGGTGGATGCGGGAGCAGGGGGTAGAGCTAGTGGTGGACGATGTGATCGATGAGGTGGGACTGCTCGAGGATGGCACCATGGAGGACCTCATGGCAGACATGGAGCTTGAGGTGGAGGTGCTTGGAGTAGGGGTCGGTTCAGACGAACTCGACGTGGATGAGACGATCAAGACAAGTGAGAAGCTTGCTGAGGTGGCAGAGGCAGAAGGTGAGGAGCTCCTTGGACTCAGGATCGATGGGGACCCAGGTGCGGGGGGGGAGGGTGGAGGTATTTGGGAACAATGCATCCACTCATCTTTCTCACCCAATACCACTGGAGCACGACAATAATGGAGCACCCAACGACACCGGAGCAGGGGAATGATGGAGATAGGGAAGACTAGAGGGGAGAAAGAAAGAAGGATTTTTATACCACTAAATAGTCTAAACCTTTGATGAAGGACATTTCTATCATTTTTAAAAATTTTAATTATATGATATTTTGTTCTCATTTTTGATTAACGGGCTGCCTAACGGCCAGAACTAAACTGTAAGGTTAAAATAAACGTCAAGGATGTAAGTATAAATTTTTCAAACTACTGAATTTAACTATAATTTTGATCTAATCTCAGGAGATTTTTTTAATTTACCCTTTATTTTAATAGAATAATATTCAAAAAAAATATCTTAAAATTGATATTTTTTGATAATTTTATGATATATTAGATCAAAATTATGATATTGTATATTAAAATTATGATATTCTATAGATAAAATATCTTTCAAAATAGTTTTGACAATATTATGATATTTTAAATTAAAATTATAATATTTTATATTAATATTATGATATCTAAAAGATAAAATATCTCAAATTAATATTTTTTGATAATTTTATGATATCTTAGACCAAAATTATAATATTTTATGTTAAAATTATGACATCCTATAAATAAAATATCTTTCAAAGATAGTTTTAATAATATTATGATATTTTAAATTAAAATTATAATATTTTATACTAATATTATGATATTCAGAAGATAAAATACCTTAAAATCGATACTTTTTGATAATTTGATGACATTCTAGATCAAAATTATGACATTCTATGTTAAAATTATGATAGTCTATATTAAAATTATGATATTTTATAGATAAAATATCTTTTAAAAATAGTTTTGATAATATTATAAAATTTTAGATCAAAATTATAATATTTTATGTTAATATTATGACATACAGAAGGCAAAATACTTCAAAATTGATATTTTTTGATAATTTTATGATATTCTATATCAGAATTATGATATTTTATGTTAAAATTATAATATTCTATAAATAAAATATCTTTCAAAGATAGTTTTGATAATATTATGATATTTTTTATCAAAATTATACTATTTTATATTAATATTATAATATTCTGTAGATAAAATATCTCATAATTGATATTTTTTATCAATTTTATGATATTCTGAATGAAAATTATGATATTTTATATTAAAATTATGATATCTTGCTGATAAAAATATCTCTCAAAGATAGTTTTAATAATATTATGATATTTTGAATCAAAATTATGATATTTTAAGTTAATATTATGATATCCAGAAGATAAAATATTTCAAAATTGATACTTTTTGATAATTTTATGACATCCTATATTAAGATTATGATATTTTATATTAAAATTATGATATCTTATAAATAAAATATCTTTTAAAGATAGTTTTGATAATATTATGATATTTTAAATCAAAATTATAATATTTTATACTAATATTATGATATCTAGAAGATAAAATATCATAATATTGATAACTTTATAATATTGTAAATCAAAATTATGATATTTTATGTTAAAATTATGATATTCTATAGATAAAATATCTTCTAAAGATAGTTTTAATAATATTATGATATCTTAGATTAAAATTATAATATATTATATTAATATTATAATATTTAGAAGATAAAATATTTTAAAATTGATATTTTTTGATAATTTTATGACATCTTAGATCAAAATTATGATATTCTATATTAAAACTATGACATCTTATAGATAAAATATTTTTTAAAAATTATTTTGATAATATTATGATATCATAAATTAAAATTATGATATTTTAAATTGATATTATGATATCTAAAAGGTAAAACACTTCAAATTTGATATTTTTTAATAATTTTATAATATCTTAAATCAAAATTATGATATTTTATACTAAAATTATATTTTTTTTGGATAAAATACCTTTTAAAGATAGTTTTGACAATATTATGATATTCCAGATTAAAATTATGATATCTTATGAGTAAAATACTTTAAAATTGATATTTTTGATAGTTTTATGATATTTTAGATCAAAATTATGATATTCTATGTTAAAATTATAATATTTTATATGTAAAATATCTTTTAAAAATAATTTTGATAATATTATTATATTTTAGATCATAATTATGATATGATAAATTAATATTATATCAATTTATAATAAAATATCTCTCGAGTATATTTTTTTGATATTTTTATGATATTTTGGATCAAAATTATGATATTTTATGTTAAAATTATGACATTCTGTAGGTAAAACACCTTTCAAAGATAGTTTTAATAATATTATAATATCTTAAATTAAAATTATGATATTTTATATTAATATTATGATATTTTATCGATAAGATATCTTTTAAGTATATTTTTTAATAATTTTATGATATTCTGACTCAAAATTATAATATTTTAGGTTAAAATTATGATAATCTATAGGCAAAAAATATCTCTGAATGCATGTTATAATATTTTGGATCAAAATTATGATATTGTATTTGAAATTATAATATTCTAGTATGAAATTATGATATCTTATAATAAAAATAACTTTTGAAGTAAGAATATGTCATAATTATAATATTTTAGATTGAAATTATGATATTTCAGATTAAAATTATGACATTCTGTAGTATATCTTTAAAGAACCTTATATTTATATCTTTCATATATATTTTTTTATTTCAAAGAATCTTTTGTATACTTTCTATAGAGATTTCTATAAATAATTAGCTGAATAAGATTTCATGTGATGATTGTTTTGAGAATCTATCTTCTTCTAGTATACTGAATGTAGATAATGAATTGATGGAGTGCAAGAAAGAAAGAAAATCAAAATATCACTCTTCATCATCACTGTAGGACCACCGACGAACTAAATGATCTTTTTTCTAGCTTGTAGGAGCAATGATTTATAGCAAGAAAAGGAGCACAAGAAGAACGAGGGAGGAGAGGGAGAAAGATGAAAACAACATATTATAAATTTTTTATTAGATGTCATAATTTATAAATCAAATATTTTAATTTCATCAAAATATGAAATATACTATAACAGATGGTTTTAAAAATCTGTTAGTTTAATAAATATGATTATAAATTTGAAATATATTGCATGGATTGATCGTAATTAATTATGTAATACTTTCAATTTAAAAAAAAAAAATATATATAATTTCATAATTTTGATACAGAATATCATATTTCTGCAAGTATTGTGCTCAAAGATATTTTCTGTACCAGGATATCATAATTTTAACTTATAATGTCATAATTTTGATATAGGATGTCATAATTCTATATTCGAAGATATTTTTTGTATCAGACTGCCATAATTTTAAAATATAATATCATAATTATGACTCAAAATATCATAATTCTGTGTTTAGAGATATTTATGATGCTAAATATCATAATTTTAATCTATAATATCATAAGTTTGATCTAAAATATCATAATTCTATATTCGATGATATTTTTTATATCAGAATATCATAATTTTAATCTATAATATCATAATTTTAATCTAGAATCTCATAATTTTGTATTCAAAGATATTAATTATGCCGGATATCATAATTTTAATCTATAATATTATAATTTTGATTCAAAATATCATAATTATGTATTTGATGATATTTTTTGTATCAGAATATCATAATTTTAACCTATAATGTCATAATTTTGATCCAGAATCTTATAATTCTACGTGAGTACAATATTTTCTATACTAGAATGTCATAATTTTAATCTACAATATCATAATTTTGATTTAAAATTCATAATTCTATATTTGAAGATTTTTTTATGCTAAGATGTCATAATTTTAATTTATAATATCATAATTTTAATTTAGGATTCATAATTATGTATTCGAAGATTTTTTTGTGATAGGATGTCATAATTTTAATCTATGATATCATAATTTTGATTTAGGATTCATAATTCTGCGTTCAGAGATATTTTCTGTACTAGAATATCATAATTAATTTTAACCTACAATGTCATAATTTTGATCTAAGATGTCATAATTCTATATTCAGATATATTTTTTACGTTAGGATGTTATAATTTTAATCTATAACATCATAATTTTGATCAAAATTATGATATCCTGATACAAGAAACATATCTGAGCACAGAATTATGATATCGAAGATCAAAATAATGATATTGTAGGTTAAAATTAAGACATTCTGACACAAAAAATATCTCTAAATACAGAATTATAAATTCTGAATCAAAATTATGATATTATATATTAAAATTATGATATTCTAGCATAAAAAAATTTTTGAACATAAAATTATGAATTTTGAATCAAAATTATGACGTTGTGGGTTAAAATTATAATATTTTGACATAAAAATTATTGCTGAATACAGAATTATGATATTCTGAATCAAAACTATGATATTGTAGGTTAAAATTATGATATTCTGCTATAGAAAATATTACTGAATATAGAATTATGATAGTTTAGATCAAAATTATGATATTATAGATTAAAATTATGACATCTGACATAATAAACATATCCGAACACAGAATTATGATATTCTGAGATAAAATTATGATATTATATTTTAAAATTATAATATTCTGATACAGAAAATATCTCTGAATACAGAATTATGATATTCTAAATCAAAATTATGATATTATAGTTTAAAATTATAATATTCTGGTATAAAAAATATTCTAGAGTATAGTATTTACAAAAATATGATATCCTGTATCAAAATTATAAAATCATACGTAAAATTTTTTTTCAAAGTAGAAAGTATTACATAATTATGCTCAATCCATGCAATATATTTTAAATTTATGATCATATTTTATTAAACTAACAGATTTTTCAAACTATCTGTTACAGTATATTTAATATTTTGATTAAACTAAAATATTTGATTTATAAATTATGACATCCAACAAGAATTTATAACATATTATTTTTATTCTTAGCCTTCTTCTTCCGTATTCCTCCAGCACTCCTTTTCTTGCCATAAACCATTGCTCCTACAAGCTAGAAACAAGATCTTTTGGTCCATCGATGGTCCTACAGTAGTGACGAAAAATGACATCCTGATCTTCTTTCTTCTTCACACTTTACCAACTTATTATCTATATTTGATGCACTAGAAGAAAATAGATTCTCAAAACAATCATCACATGAAGTCTCATCAAGCTGATCATTTACAGAAATCTCTATAAAAAGTATATTGAAGATTTTTTAAAATAAAAAAATATATATGAAAAATATAAATATAAGATTCTTTAAAGATATACTATAGAATATTATAATTTTAATTTAGAATATCATAATTTTAATCTAAAATATTATAATTATGATATATTCTTACTTCGAGATCTACTTTTACTGTAGGATATCATAATTTCATATTAGAATATTATAATTTCAATCTAGAATATTATAATTTTGATCCAAAATACTATAACCTACATTCAGAGAAGTTTTCTATCTATAGAATGTTATAATTTTAATTTAAAATATCATAATTTTGAGTCAAAATATCATAAAATTATCAAAGAGTATACTTGGAAGGTGTCCTATTTATAAGATGTCATAATATTAACATAAAGTATCATAATTTTGATTTAATGTATTATAATATTATTAAAATTATCTTCGAAAAATATTTTACCTAAAGGATATCATAATTTTAACATAAAATGAGTATACTTGAGAGGTGTCTTATTTATAAGATGTCATAATATTAACGTAAAGTATCATAATTTTGATTTAAAATATTATCATATTATTAAAACTATCTTCGAAAGATATTTTATCTAAAGGATGTCATAATTTTAATATAGAATATCATAATTTTGATCTAAGATATCATAAAATTATCAAAAAATATCAATTTTAAGATATTTTATATTTTAGATATCATAATATTAGCTTAGAATATTATAATTTTGATCTACAATATAATAATATTATCAAAACTATTTTTAAAAGATATTTTATATATAGAATATCATAATTTTAATATAGAATATCATAATTTTGATTTAAAATATCAAAAAATTATCAAAAAATATTGATTTTAAGGTATTTCACCTTTTGAATATCATAATATTAATATAATATATTATAATTTTGATTTAAGATATTATAATATTATCAAAACTATCTTTATGAGATATTTTATTTATAAAATATTATAATTTTAACATAGAATGCCATAATTTTGATTTAGGATGTCATAAAATTATTAAATATATTAATATTAAAATATTTTATCTTTTAAATATCATAATATTAGTATAAAATATTATAATTTTGATTTAGAATATCATAGTATTATCAAAATTATCTTTGAAAGATATTTTATCTATAGGATGTCATAATTTTAACATATAATATCATACTTTTGATATAAGATGTCATAAACTTATCAAAAAATATCAATTTTAAAATATTTTATTTTTTAAATATCATAATATTAATCTAAAATATTATAATTTTGATGTAAAATATCATAATATTATTAAAACTATCTTTAAAAGATATTTTACTTATAGAATATTATAATTTTAACATAAAATATCATAAAATTGATAAAAAATATCAATTTTAAGATATTTTATCTATAGAATATCATAATATTAATATAAAATAATATAATTTTAATATAAAATATTATAATATTATCAAAATTATTTTTGAAAGATATTTAATCCATAGGATGTTATAATTTTAATATAGAATGTGATAATTTTAATCTAAGATATCATAAAATTATTTAAAAATATTAATTTTGAGATATTTTATCTTCTAAATATCATAATATTAATATAAAATATTATAATTTTGATCTAAAATATCATAATATTATCAAAACTATCTTTGAAAGATATTTTATTTATAAGATATCATAATTTTAACGTAGAATATCATAATTTTGATCTAAGATATTATAAAATTATCAAAAAATATCAATTTTGAGGTATTTTATTTTTTAGATATCATAATATTAATATAAAATATTATAATTTTGATCTAAAATATTATAATATTATCAAAATTATCTTTGAGATATATTTTATCTATAGAATATCATAATTTTAATATAAAATATCATAATTTTGATCTAAGATATAATAAAATTATCAAAAAATATCAATTTTGAAGTATTTTATCTTCTAGATGTTATAAGATTAATCTAAAATATTATAATTTTGGTCTAAGATGTCATGATATTATCAAAATTATTTTTGAAAGATATTTTATCTATAGGATGTCATAATTTTAATATAAAATATCATAATTTTGGTCTAAAATATTATAAAATTATCAAAAAATATCAATTTTGAGGTATTTTATCTTTTGGATGTCATAATATTAATATAAAATATTATAATTTAGATCTAGAATGTCATAATATTGTCAAAACTTTTTTAAGAGATATTTTATTTATAAGATATTATTATTTTAATATAGAATATCATAATTTTAATTTAAGATATTATAAAATTATCAAAAAATATCAATTTTGAGATAAAAAAATATCAATTTTGAGATATTTTATCTTTTCAATATCATAATATTAATATAAAATATTATAATTTTGATCTAAGATATCATTATATTATCAAAATTATTTTTTAGAGATATTTTATTTATAAGATATTATAATTTTAATATAAAATATTATGATTTTGATCTGAAATGCTATAAAATTATCAAAAAATATCAATTTTGAAGTATTTTACCTTTTGGATGTCATAATATTAACATAAAATATTATAATTTTAATCTAAAATATCATAATATTATCAAAATTATCTTTAAAAAGTATTTTTTAATAAGATATCATAATTTTGATCTAAGATGTCATAAAATTATGAAAAATATCAATTTTGAGGTATTGTACCTTCTATATGTCATAATATTAAAATAAAATATTATAATTTTGATCTAAAATATAATAATATTATCAAAATTATTTTTGAAAGATATTTTATCTATAAGTCTATAAAGATGTCATAATTTTAATTTAGGATGTCATAAAATTATCAAAAAATATCAATTTTAAGATATTTTACCTTTCGTATGTTATAATATTAATATAAAATATTATAATTTTGATTTATGATGTGATAATATTATCAAAACTATCTTTGAAAAAATTTTTATCTATAGAATATTATAATTTTAATATTGAATATCATAATTTTGATATAGGGTGTCATAAAATTGTTAAAAAGTATCAATTTTGATCTAAGATGTCATAATAGTTATCTAAATTATCATAATTTTCATATAAAATATCATAATATTATCAAAAATATCTTTAGAAAGTATTTTATTTATAAAATATTATATAATATTAATATAGAATATCATAATTTTGACTCAAGATATCATAAAAATATCAAAAAGTATACTTGAGAGGTATTTTACCTATAGGATGTCATAATATTAACCTATAATGTCATAATTTTGATCTAAGATATCATAATTTTATCAAAACTATCTTAAAGTTGTGTTTTATATATAGGATATCATAATTGTAACTTATAATATCATAATATGAATTTATAATATCATAATTTTGACTTTGGATGTCATAATTTTATCAAAAACCATCATTAATAGAAATTATGACATCTTGACTAATTATATAACTTTTTGAAAAAATTTATATGACATACTATAATAAGTACTAAAAAAAGAACTCCATTTGAACCAACCTTATGGATAAGATATATTGCTTGGATGGATAATATTATTTAGATGTTAGTCAATAGTTTTGGATGAATAATTCTCGTTACAGAATAAACTTCAGACATACAGATGCTCAGAAAGAAACTCAACAAAATGAGGAAAAAGAGAGAGAGAAGAACAGCATTCATAATGTCTAATGAAGCTTCAAAATAGTAAAAATATTTTGTTTTAGGGAGAAAGAATATTTTAATTATGTGTAATTTGAAAAGCAGCTTGTGACGTGCATTAAATATATTCGACGATGGAACAAGATACTGCCCTCATTTTCTTCATATTTTTAGATACTCAATTTGATGCGAAATGTCACACATTACATCATATCATAAAGATACTATGTGGACCAATTGGATGAGGCAATGCGCTCCATGTCATATTTTTTACATCGTGGGTGGTGTACAAAGAATTTTGCTAGGGTATACAAACATTTGGGGTGGGCCATTTTTGGTGAGGGGGCGTGGAACCGGGCCTCTTTGGTTGTAACCATTTTTTTGCCATCCCACACTTAATCTAGATTACTCGTGATAATGCTAGCTAAAAAAGATTGAAATACAAAATTAATAGATAAGAAATGGGGATTTTTACACTCCATAGTCCAACTAAAGAAATATAGATCCGATGACGTGGCGGCTCACCATAGCACAGACCACGCCGTCGGCGCAGAAAGAAAAAACGTGCCCGAAAGCAAATTTCCTGTCAGAAAGCTACGACGTGTCAAAAAAATCCGGTACCCGCGAGCACACGAACGCCTCCACCATCCCACTTTTCCGAATCGTCCGCGCTCTATCGCTCGACATCCTCTCGAAGGGGAAACCAAGAAGAGGAAGAAGAAGAAGAAGAAGAAGAAGAAGATATGAACGAAGACCGGATCGATTCCTCCACCTCCACCTCTGACACCACCGCCGCCGCCGAGAAGGACCCCTCCGCGGCCCCCTCCCCGCTCCTCCGCCCCCGCCGCGAGCTCTTCGAGCACGGCCTCCTCCCCATCTCCAAGCTCATCTTCTCCGACGGAACCCTAACCCTAGCCTCCCTCAAGAACAAGCTTCTCCAGCGGTCCATCCCCTCCTCCGACCGCGTCGACGCCCTGACCATCGCCGACGCCCTGCAGATCTCCCCCGACATCGCCCTCCTTGTCCTCGGCACCCTCGCCGCTGTCCTCCCCTCCGATCCCGGTTCCGCCGGCACCGCCGACGTCCACGACCTCGTTCTTTTCCTCTACATCCAGTCGTATAAGCGCCTCCTTCCTCGGGCGCACAAGGACTCGGCTGCCGTCGCCGATGTCTGGCCCTCCACCTCGGCTTTCGATGGATACCTATCCGCCCTCTCGCCGCTTCAGGTAGGGGATTTCTTTCCGTTCATATCTTTCTTTTTTGAATCCCTAACATTCGATCCAAACAAGCTGCCGTAGATGTCATGTTGCTGCTTATGATTTCGTGTATTTGAAAAATAAAATAATGGAATTGACGATTTCTAGTACAGACCAGGGGAGAAAGTTAATCCAATAAGTTCTACACCACAAGTGTTCGATGGTACGTTAGGAGTTGTGCGGTATACAGCTGCAGTTGCGGTTTGATGGGAATTAATATACGTACCAATATAAAACTGTTGCTCACGGAAATTGATCTACATGCAAACTAAAACAGTCATTGTTACAGGAAAATAAAACATTTGGAAGAAGGATTTTAGTTAGGTCAGACAAGTTCAGATTAAATTGTCTTTGTTTTCTAGAGGACATTCAGCAAGATGAGGAAATCAGTGAGAACCGACGATGAATAAAAATGGTTATTTATTTATTTATTTTTTACTATAAAGCTAATGCCATCAGCTTCCTCCCCTTCTTTTTTTCTGGGATGCGAATGACGCCCATGGTGCTATGTCCAGTCATTTATAGTATACTTGAGTCCATAAGATTTCATCTAGTACACTAGATAACTGTTGAAAGTGTGAGATTGTATATCAAAAATTCGTGGCAAGCCAATCAACAGGCTTGCTACGTATCTGGCCAAAAAGGGCTCTGTTTTAGGTCTTGTTAAGTAAGCCTTGAAAGAAACTGGGTGTTCTCAACAACATTCTGTATCTGGTAAAGCAGAATAGTACTATGTAGGTGACCAGGAATTATGACGATGTGGTTTCTAATGAAATATTTGGATAGCTGATCAATTGATCTCAGGGTGTGCATAATGTACCAGGCCCATCTCCCCATCTCCCAAACATTCATTTATGATTCAACATCCATTTATGGCAGAAATGTGATGTAAAGCCGCTTCTGAACAGTATCTCTTAACATAAAATTCTCATTGACTAGTTCTTGTTGGTGATGAGTTTTGATGAAATATTCCGATGATATAAATCTTGGGACATGTTTCTTGTTTACTGCTGTCAACATTGTTTCCAACCACATTCATGTTAAGAGTGCGAGGTCCTTTATATCGAGCTCTTAAATAAATGATCCTGCATCATTTACTTGATTGAATAGGGAACTTGTTTATTATCAACTATTTTCATTTTCTGGACTTCACCCCTTTCTTTGGTTTGTTCCTTTTCTTTCGCTTTCAAAGGTGGTAATTGAATGTCGAAGCAAATTTGCAACTGAAGAGATTTGCTGCTTTGAATCACCATAGACTTTTTATAATAAAACTTGCTGGTACAATCATATTAAATCAACACAATAATGGCAAAGAAATGAAATTAATGGAAGAATAAGTCTAGACCATAAGTGTCTCACATGAAATCCTTTTTGGTTTTGTTGTAGTTTTTATGATCATATGATTAAAAATCGATCTGTAGGAAGTATCATTTGCTGATCTTCTGAGATAATCATGATGAAAATCTGTTTTGCAACTGGACCCGATAAGTCAAATGACCTTCCCCCTTTTAGCGATCATATACTACCTGGGATCTTGTAGTTTATTGCTGCAAATATCTGAACTTCTGCATTTGATTGCTTTTACCCCCCAAAAGCCTGGAGTTCCCTTGAGCTTTTTCTTTCTTAAGATCAACATAATGAATGGAGCATTTCAGATGATGAGTTTAGAAATTAATTCTCATATTGTCAAACTTATGGAGAACGTTGAAAGTTGTAAGAAGGAAACCTTGCATTTAAATTGTTAAATTGAATCATCATGTTGCCTCAGCTTTGGATATTATCAATTGCTTGTATTCAATTATCACAGCTCTTATAACAGATTCCTGTAAGATTTATAATTTTGCTAAGAATTTACTGCCTTTGTTGTAATTCTGTACTTTGTCCATTGCAGCTTGTACGCAGTAATAGTCGTCGTTCTATGCCTTCACAAGCGGATGAAGAAGCTCATCAATTATCATATTTACAGAAGCATATGGCCAACATACTTACTCTATTGGCAGAGTCCATTGAAGGCGAGGGTGATGAGTCTCTGGTTGTTACACTAGGATATACTGCTAGTTTTTTTCATTCTTCACTAGTTGTTTAAACTTCTCTCTCTACTGAAATATTATGTTTTAAGAATAAAAGCATATAAAACATGTTTTGAATTATTTTCTTTCTGTTTTCTCATGATGGAATATGTTAGAAGCATACATATTATTTAATTTAGTAAGTCATGCAGGCCAACATTTGACCTCATGCACTGAGAAATTCTAATCTGATAATTTCCCAATCCAGGTCAAAAATAGGGTGTGAAGTCGGAATTACCTTCAGACCTTGCAGAAATACCTGCAACAGATTGAAGCCTCTATCAACTAGAGGTGAATCTTTTGTCCCAATACTAGGCATACTTTCTGTTTGTACCATACCAGCCAGAAGCCGGTATCTTGTGCCCCCCCCTTGAGATTGATTCCTAGATGAACGTGTCAGAACCTGCCTGATTTATCCTGAGCCAGCCATGAATCGACCTCATACTGCTTGTTACTGAGCCTAAAGTTGTCTTGGAATTTTTTCTTTTTTTGCATAATACCAAATTGGGCACAGTGTCTGTATGGTATGTACTGCAGTAATACCGTATCATCCAATGACTGGTATGGTCCCATACAGCAATTTCTAAAACCTTGAAGGATACAAGAAATGATGGGGAATATTAGAGAGGCAACAGGCCTGTAATTTACAGTTTCAGTCCAAAATTACAGCCAAAGATACCCCCTCCCCGCCTTTTCTTTAAAAAAAAAAATTTGATATGTCAAACTGGTGCAATTTTTATGTTTACACTGTTGATTGAGATTATGTTTATGTTCATGTTGCACCATGCATCGATGATGCACGAAGCAGGTTGTGGGCAGGTCGATGATGCATCCCAAGCATCGCAGATAGGGGACACATGAGAAGTGGAGAGATGTTTATGTTTAATCTTGCTTTGCTTTTGTTTTGAAATTTATGCAGAGTCATTTCTACTTTATTGCACACTGCTAGTTTACTTTTTTGCACCAAATTTTTATATCAGTATATGATGCATGGTTTAGAATGTAATAATGGTCTAAAAGTTAGTTCCTTTTTTCTTTATTGTCCATGATTAACTTATTTATTTAAAATAAATGAATATGTATCTATTTACTTATCAAGCCAATGTTCTTATTGCCTATTATGGATCTTCAGAAACATTATATCAGAGCCTGATGCTTGTCTTAGGTCAACCATTTGGGTCATGTTTACCAATAGAAGTGTAATTTTGGCTTGTTTGTAGGTGATACCATTGGAAAGGTTTGAGCACTTGGGGTTCCTCATTCAGTTCTCTGAAGGAATTCCATTGAGAGAAGCTGCTCCTTTTTTTGCAAATTCAGATCCAGAGATGCCCGCTGTACCTGTCCCTGCTGCTCATGTTCATGACTGGGTTTTGCAACACATAGCTGTTTCGTTAGAGCATAACGCTGAGAGGGTATCAGCAAAAGAAAATGGTCCACAAAATTTCTCAGATCTGGATGTGCCTATGTTTGATGCCTCTGTAAGTCATATAAGGGTACAAAGCAGCAGCTCACCTACTGTGACCTCTATGCAAAGCAGTCCTGCATATTCTAGAAGTCAAACTTTTGTAGAGGGTATCTCAAAAGCTTCTGTGGTTAAACAGGAATGTGATATTAAAGGACATTCTGTAAAGGTAGTGCTACATCACCAAATCTTTCATCAACATATTTGCAAATTGATCTTTGGTTTTTTCTATAGTGTGTACTTGCTCATTGTTTAGTTTGAGGATCATAAGTTAGATTTTGCCATGCCTAGAAAATTTTGATTGTAACCCATAAACACTGTATAATGTCTATTTGATGAGCTGTTTTTCAATCAACTCTTAGAAAATAAGATTATACAAAACCTGATTTTAGTAAGTTTTAGTTCATTTGTCTGATAAGATGTCCAACCAGGTTTTAAGACCCAGTACTGTGTTTCATTACATACCTAGTGAATCATGTCCTCATAACTGGACTCTAAGCCTTGAATGTCATCCTTCTAGAAACCAAAATTTCATTGCCTGATCACAACTTACTATATCAAGGAAAAGCTTGACTCCCACCCTGCTCCCTCCTTTTCCTTTGCCCCTTCTTCATTTCCTTCTCTTCTTCCACTTCCACCCTCTTTGCATTTGCATTTTCAACGAATGGAATGCAATTTCAACTCCAAAGTCCATTGGCTGTTGATGTTGTAATAGTCATCTCCATTAGCCCGGTTTTGTAGGCGTTTGAAAAGAATCCCAGGAATTCAGAGCTATGGAAGCCAACATATTAGAATTTGTAGGCTGAAGCTAACTGATGTAATATCAAAGCCTATATTCTTCTATCAACGGTTTGGGAGGACTGACTTAACATAATGGCCATTCCTGAACAATTTTTTGGGCACACCTACTTCATCAGGCATACTGCATTTCTTTTTATAAGAACATAGGATTCACAAACAATATGTAATATGAGTGGAATTTATCTTTCCCAAATATAACAGAAATATGCAAATAAATAATTATAATTTTCTCTTCCAAGAGAATGAAGAGAAAGCACACTTTGAAGAACTTGTGACTTTTCAAGAGAAAAGGGAGCCACCATCATGTTATCTGGAGTCTGAAGTCTAAGTCATGATGCTTATGAGGGAGTTTATCAGATATTACAAGAACAGATATCTTTAGGGAATAATATTTAACAGTACAGGGCATGATGAAGGTGCTCAAATAACTGTCTACATCTTAAAAGACTCCATTATGTATTGGGAAGTGGAAGCAACCTTTAGAGAGCATACAGTGAGTGGGAGAAAGGATGGTTGACACCTTACTAGACTGAAAGTACCAGTATTCCAAGGGAATATATAGGTAGTAAGGGTTGCAGGATGGAAACAAAAAAGTTGTTTTTTGTTGTGGGGTTAATCAGAAAGTGTCTGAGCTTGAAAATGGTTGCCTTTTCTCCCCCTTCCATACCATTGTGCTGGATCTCATTTTTTTATCTGAATTTCTAGAATTCTTATGAAGCTGACATCAGCAAGGGAAGGAAGTTTGCGTGCACTTAGTCCCAAGAAGAATGGAGTGGGGAGTTTTTCGTACTCTTGTCCTTGATCTTTAAATATGTCCTTGAATAGCAACTCAAATATTTGCTGAAATGATTTTACATGGTCATTTTGCATCAGTAAACTGTTTTTTAGAGGAGATATGTGCTTTGCACTGTAAAGAATCGAATCAAATTCTAGGAGCATTTTCTAACATGACCTGTGAAAAGTGTATGACATGGTTGACTAGAGCATGATGGAGGTTTCTGGAAAGATGAAGGTCATGCACTTTGTGTTTCCTTGGTTTTGTTTGTGTAATAAGAGGACCTTAAAAAGATTTTTAGTTCTTTGACATATACACAAAGATTTTAAGTGAAATGTTGCTAATGGCTATGATAGTTAACCTAGTAGAAATCTTCAGTTTTCACTTTTTCAATTCTTTTTGCATCTGGTGATCATTATTTCTTTATGAACCATCATCAGATGGATTCAATTTAAAAATTTTGAATTTTTGGTGGTCCAAGTTGATGA
This sequence comes from Elaeis guineensis, assembly GCF_000442705.2. NCBI lineage: Eukaryota > Viridiplantae > Streptophyta > Magnoliopsida > Arecales > Arecaceae > Elaeis > Elaeis guineensis. Next base: position 162,564,372 of record NC_025993.2, on the reverse strand, counting down.
GATATTGTTTTTGCAAATAAAACTGGTTCCTTTATTTTTTAGAATTATAAATAAATTTGATCACATAGGTATCACCAGATTCCCACCTCCAAGCTTGTTACCTTGTAAAAAGAAAAGAAGAGAGAAATGATGGATCATACTATTGCACAGACCGTTTCTAGGAGCGAGTAGATTGGTGCAAGTCAGACTATATCTATGCAGAAACTTGTGCACCTGATTTGGGAGCATTGTCATGAAAGCAAACTTATGATAAAGTTAAGTTGCTGATGTAGGATTGCCGATTACATCCTAACAAGTGACATGTATGGTTCTAACTATAATGCTCATGTACCAACATGATCCTTCAAGCCCTCAACTTGAATTTGGATGGGACAAACTGATTCTAGAACTTTATATTCTTATTGCTTGAATGAAAAGAAAGCATGTTAAATTATAAACAAGAGCTAGAAGGAGTTTGAGATAACTAATAGCTACACCTTACTATTGAACGTTGTTTGACATTCAAAATCCATCAGAGCCTTCAAAAGGTTGTTTGCAGCTCCCCAGAAACCACCAGGTTGCTGTTGAATGATCTTCAGAATCCATCAGAGCTTGCTTGGATCCATGTAGAGAGGACATTAAAGTTTTTTGCTTAAGAATTAAACTTGTTTATTTTCTTGAATTAAAAAAAAAAAAAAACTGAGGGTGAAAGAGGATATTATAGGCTCCAGTGCCTTACATGGATGGGAATCTGTAGATTTGCTGAAAATTTGATGTGAACTAGGACAACGTTACAAAAAAAAAAAAAAAAAAAAAATCTAGAAGCCAATTTCCAAGCTATTTTCAGTTTACACTATTAGACAACAAGGTTGCCACCACAAGTTAAGCTGAAGTACTGAATTCTGACCATCTGAATGATTTAGACAGCTGAAGCTATGAAGGTCTGACTCTAAGGTTGGCAGAGCTTGTTGACATGACCTTCTAGAAGCCCTTACATGATTGGGCTTGTGATGGTGTTTCAGTTGTGATTCGAGGGTTTGTATAGATGCTTCTGTGCCATCTGACACTCCGACTTAAAGTTGGTGAAGAAATTCCTATCAAACTCGAGTTTGACTTGAACTCAAGTCATGCATGACTAATATCAGCATTTGAATGGTGGTACTGCTGCCTTTTGAAGCTCTGGACAGCTGGATTCCAGCCATCAGTTTTACTGTGGATCTCAGACTCAATTTCTTGCACCTTGTCAGCATGCCACAGAGCATATCTGGTGCCAGTCTGACCAGTTCTTGGGTCTTCTTTATGGTCCCTTAGAGGTCCAAGCCACATATAAGAGAAGTTAGTCTGACTTGCACCAGATTAGCTAACTTAACATCAGATAAGTTGTCTGAAAACTATCTTCTCCATTTTTTTATTAGTTTGCTTTATTTATGGTTGTTTGATAGTTCATAACTTCATATATGAATTATGAACTTATGTTTTTGACAAAATCTCCAAGGATTCCTTCTCACCCTCTCTATGGTTTACCTTAAGATATGATCTGATAGATTGCCTTCATCATTTCTGGATTTGCAGTTAGTATGAATAATATCCAACAATTTTTTGAAAATGGCATGAATAGGAAACAAATTATAAACCATTTTCCTGCCATATGTAGATGCATTAACATATCTGCTGGACAATTATCTTTGTTTCCTCAACAAATGCTGTAAACGTCCTAAAGCTTTTACTACGAGATATTCCTATATGCCTTACATATGCTGAAAATTTTAATTTTAATTGAATTATTTGAAACCTGATCTGGTTTTGGCCATCACAATGAGTTGTCATTTACAGGTTTTAAACTGCCATGACTCGGTGATATACATACTAGCACCATTGATGTATGCTACAGTTTATGGATGTTCTGACACAACCATCATTCTTGGTGCTATTGGTAAGGTATGTTTGGTACTTTTGGATGATTTGTCATTGCTATTATTTCAGCAAAATTTTGTAGAAATTTCTTTTTTTTTGGGGGGGTGAAACTCATAAATTTGAACAAGTTCTTTAAATATGTTGGATTATTCTGTATGGTATTGTCACATGTTTTACAGTTTTGAGTTGTAAAGCTGTCAAACACATCAATTTGCACAATTCTACCTTTTTTTAAAGTAATTATGCACACCGTCTTGTTATCTTTCCTGGGTTCATATTTTGTGAAGCTGTTAAGTTCAAACTATGAAGGATCTTCCACCCAGTGTGCAGAATCTTATACATCTCCTCCAACTTTTCAAGCTTTCTAATGCTTGTACCACTTGCTATGCAAATTTATCAAGATCAATCCATCTTCCCTTGCAAATAATGTTTTCAGTATTCTATCAAACATGGTTCCAAACTTCCAGTGTAGTTGGACTTGTGATCAAGAGCAAGAACTTCAGAGGAATATTGTCTATTCACCGCATGAGGCTCATAAAGCATGTTAAGTGCTTGTTGGAGATATTTAATGGTTTCTAGGTTTATCATTTGGGACCCTTGGGGCTAAAAATAAAGTCTTTGGATTTACTTTGGAGAGGAAGAGAAGAATCTTGTGGTATTTACCAGCCACTGAAATTGGAGTTTGAGGTATTGTTAAGTCTTGGGTGATTTTGTATTCTATACTTGTAGATTGTTGTTACTGTGGTGAATAAAGAGAGATGGCACTTATGGATCATATTTGCTTATCCACGATAAGAGCAAGACTACCAGGTGAAGTTTTCTGTTGGTACTTATTGGAAGAATCTTAAATATCAACCACCAGAGGGTAATTGATTTTGTAAGTTGCAGAATGTAGTCTTTGGAGACGCCATGCGCAGTACATTATCATTGTTGTTTATCAAGTTTCTCTTTTCCCATAATTTAGCTGTATAATCATATGATTTTGATATAAATTTGATATGCCCAAAACTTTATTATGAATTCTACTCAAAATGATTTTGGTTAAATTTGAGTTCGGATATAATTGGACCCAGGGTCTTCATTTGCTTAGGAAAATGATCGAGTGTTGTGATACCACCTCGTTTGTGTAATCTTTTAATTGAAATACTCATCCCGATAATGTTCCTATGAGGTTTTTTTCTTTTCTTGGGCAGGCTACTTATAATACTTTGTGCCAAAGAATTGTGGTGTGAATTTTCTCTCCCCATCTTGCTTTACTTTCCAAGACTCATTTGCAAAGTACATACTCTGAACATCTCTAACAAGTTGAAAGAGATTAAAGCCTTAAAGCTGAATTAATGTGTGCCTGTCAAGCTGTCAACTTTTGCTTTGCAAGTCCTTTTAATTTGTGTCGAAGGAAAATAATATTGTTAGGATAGAAATGGAGAAATTCAGAACAATGTTTGAACTGACTAGTTTTTATTTTACTTTCTTTTTGATGTTTCTGGAAGACAAAATTTGGCAACTTTCATGATTTTTTCAGTTTGTTACCACGTGGATGTTTTTGTTGTGTGTTTTTTTTTTCTAACAATAGGAACTGAAGCCTAAACGATTTTATTAGAATAAGAAACAGTTGGAAAAGCAAGGAACTAGTAAAAGTAGAGGAAGAAAACAATATTTCAATTCATTACTTTGTGGGATGCCTTGTTTTTCTTTTTTCTGGATCTGCTAAAGTATATTGACGGACTACCAAACTCTAATCTGTTTCATGAATCCTTTAAATGCAGCAACATCCTTCTCAGGCACTGGCGTCATCCAAAATTTCAGTAACATGCTCACCTTCTGGACCAAACCCATCACTCCAGTGCTTTCATTTCTAAATATCCTCCTATTCCTCGCTAACCAAATTTGCCAGTGAACAGCTGCCACCAACATTAACCACTCATTTCTCCAACCCCTCTTAACTGACCTCGATCTGCAGTTGCCCCACAGATCTGAAACTTAAGTAATCTTCTAATCCTGAGGAGCCTTCTAAAGTGCTTCCAGAAGCCCTTTACACATCACATCTCACAAACAAATGATCTACAAACTCATTCTCCCTACAGTGGATGCAATTACAAGGCAGATTCCATTTCCTCTTCTTCATATTATCTCCAGTTGACAGCCTATTATATACTAAATGCCAATGAAAAGCCCTTATCTTTTCAGGGATAGCATTCCTCCAGATTGCAGAACAATAAGGAGAAAGAACTCCTTCCTTTTGAAGAAACTCGTAGTACTCTTTAGTTGCAAAAATCCATGTCTTGTTCCATTTCCACATCACCCAATCTCTTTCATTTGATAAGGTTCCCTGATGAAGCAACTGGTCCAACTCAGTAACTTCTTCTTGGTCCTCCTCTGTTAATGGCTATCTGAACTTAGGCTAAACAGAAGCTGCTACTAACCTCTGTTACACAATCAGCCACCAAACTATTCTGATTCGCTGCAAGCTGAAACAATCTAGGAAACAACTGATTCAAGACGAGCTTCCCTATCCAACAATCCTTCCAGAACAGTGTCTTCTCCACTTCTCACCTTTACCTATTTTTCCTAAAGAAATTCTCTTCTGTTCTGAGAACATTTTTCCAGATAGGTCTTGTATTTTTCTATTGTACAAAAAGGAACTACCCAACCTCCTCCTTTATAATATCTAAGATTGGCCAGAAGTTTCCAAGGTAAGCTTCCTTCTTGACGTAGGCACCACCACTACTTAGACATCAGAGCTTCATCGAACAATTTTAGATCATTCATCCCAGCCCTTCTTCCTCTTTCAACCGATCAACCGTCCTCCAATTAGCGAGATGCTGGCCCCTTTTGGCTCCTTTCTCTTTCTGGAGGAAGCTTCTTCTCAGTGCATCAATTCTCGTCCTTACCTAATTTGGTAACAGAAATGCAGACACGAATTACATAGAATAAATAAGAGTACATAACTGACTGCAGCCTCCCCCCCAAGGGGAGAAACCTTGTTTTCCATCCAGCCAGCTTCTTTTCTACTTTCTCAGTTAACATCTGTTTGGGATGAACTTTGATAATATTTTAGCAGATTGTTAATCCACTTTTGGATTTTTTTTTCACATGTTGGTTTCCTATGTAAGAAATAAAGAACTAATCATAATATATTGTAGAGCAATATGATATATTATCTTTTTGTTGCTGCTACCAATTATGTGAATAAATCTGTGGTCAGCACTTGCATATTGTCAACGAAGATTACTTTGTTTCAACATTTGTCTCTCATATGTGTATGTATACATGTTCTATATGCTCTCTGTTAATAATAAATCATTCATTTACACTGCTACTTTGTCATTCGGGAATTATACTTATAATTCTTGCATTTTTTTCAGGCTGTAAGAGTGGAGCATTGTGAAAGGGTACAAGTTATCACAGCTGCAAAACGCATTTGTATTGCTAATTGTCGTGAATGTGTGTTGTTCCTGGGGGTAAATCAGCGACCTCTTATTGTTGGGGATAATCATAAACTACAAGTAAGTAATTTGTTGTTCATGCTGGTGCATTCTTCATTTTTTGTCTGCCTGTTTATTATACATACATGCATACATACGTACATGAGTGCTTGCTTGCATGGATGCATGAATGGTGGAGTCCAATAATGCAGGGTCATGATGGTAGAGATTGGTGTTTTGGTGTATGTATTGTAGAATTCATTGAGGATAGGTGGAGGAACGTGAGTGTCTAGGAAGTTTTGGAGTTGCATCAATTTAGTATGAACTATGAAGTGGAATTGACCCAGATGATCAGGAATATAAACAGAATCTAGTGGTTCATCACAAGGAGAGGGACTCCGATCCTTTTGAACACAAAAGAAGAGGGAAAAAATAACAATTTGGATGAAGGATGTGTGAAATAATTTGGAAAAGTTGGTTGTGACTGGACCATAATTGGATTGAATGATTAAAAGGGACTCTTGAAGAAGAGACCTGGACAGTTAAGAGAAAGAGCTTGTTAATATGTTTATAGTTGATCATGAATTCTGTTAGTCAGAAATATATCTTCTAGCTGTGTAGCTCCATGTAATAAAATATGTAGCAGGTGGCTCCATGGAATAGAATATGTAGCAGGTGGCTCCATGCAATAGAACACCTTGCCTTGAATCCAGCAGCCAACAAGTCCCAATAGACACTAGTCCGGTCCTGCAAGCTATGTTTAGTACCCTCCATTATTAAAAGAAAGAAATTAGATCCTTCTACTTTGGGAAAAGACCCTTTCCCATGTTAAGTATTCCTCCCCTCTCTCCCTATCTTGAGAATTATGTTCTTGACCTTAAACTTTTGTTTTAGTCATGCCCAACAATATGGCTTATAACCATCAGATTGTGGAAAAAGGCTTGAAAGGAATATAAAAAATGCTGTTAAATTTGAAACACATTCTTCAAAACCCTTGGAATGAAGTCTTTCTTATACATATATATTTTTGGGCCTGATTGATTTCAAATGAAGAATATATATATATAGAGGGACTTTGCTCCTCTTGAGAGAAGAGGATATCTACTCATCTTGACTCCAAAATCAATGATGGGACATCCAAATTGACGGTTTATACTATTGATCATAATCTATATCAAGGTTTTAAATACCAGTACAGAAGTCATATCATTCTTCTGATGGAATGATATCTTATTGGTACCTATAGTGCTACCAGAACTGATAGCTTCCAAAAGAATGAAAAACCATATGCATAGATACCGACCTATATAGTCAGTACATTACCATCAGTATGCACCACATACGAACCAGTACGGCAGGTATGTATCAGTACAGCTGTTTTAGCCTTCGAGCACCCATGCTGATGCCAGTTTTGCTCTGGAACTGTACCTACCAGTCGTACTGTCCAGTTCGGACGGTTTTTTAAACCATGATCTGTACTGCTAAAAAGATCTAGCAATCAGAAATCACATATTTTTGCGGTCTCTGACCCTGACACAAAAATGGACAGTTTTTATTGAGCTAGTTTGCTAATACATGATCGAGCATTTAAATTGAGAATCCATCTTATCGATTATAATCTAGACATGTTAAAACATGTATAGATTGAAAATTAATAGATTTAATTCTTAAATCATAGCAAACATGGCCTTATATCATTTTGGCCATTCATTTTTGCACACACTTGATATTATAGGTCAAGAGATTACCAAAATATGGGATTGTTGGTTTCTAGGCATTTCTAGCAATACTGATCACGAGTAACTTTGTGAATCTTCAATTTGAATGTCTCATTATTGATTTTGGAATCGAGAGGAGTAGATACTTTCTCCTCTCAAGAGGAGCATAATTCATTTATAATTATGCAATGATGTCACCATCTACTGATGACAGTTGATTCTTTGCAGCGTAGAATACAATGTTGTTTTCTTAGATGATATTCTCTCTTTACCTCATTCGAGTTCAGAATTGTTCAAGAGACTCCATCTCTCATATCCTCAATCTGTTAGGATTCTAAATATGCTGATACTTGATCTGTGAACATGCTATGCCTCCCCATTGTTAAAAGAATTTAGACAAAGAAACTATCCTGGTTATGATTGCTGCTGGGAATCTAGCAGTGAAAAAGGGAATCTGAACTCCAACTATCAACCTGGAAGTAATTTATTTTGAAAAATAATCAATAAAAGACTATTTTGGAACCCATGCAACCTGTGCAATAAGATGTAGAGAACCTGTTGTAAAAATTTCCTTGTAACGTCATGCGTCCTTACAGTGTTCCAAAATATCTGGACTATGATGAGCACCAAGAAGCACCAGCACATAAGACATAAAAATGTTGAAGTTACCAGTCCTAATTCAAATTATTCAAAAATAGATGTGCATATACATCTTTAATTTTTCATGCAAGATTGAATTTCTGCCCCCCTTTGTCCAACAGGTGGCACCATTCAATACCTATTATTCTCAGTTGGAGGAGCACATTGCTCAAGTTGGTGTGGATTTAACTGTCAACAAATGGGATGAACCATTGGTGCTTGGAATGGTTGATCCTCATGATTCATTATCCCACCCTGCAGGGGTTTCTGATGTCCAAGCTGGGTCTGCGACATGCCTTGATCCTGGTCAATTCACTATTTTTTTGGTATGCCTCAACTTTACTAGGCTGATCTGTGTAGATGGTGTGGTACATTTTTTTCCCATTATGGCATTATTTTTTTTGGAATTTTTGGACATCTTTCCTTTTTAACTCCTTATATTATCAGGCATCAGTTATTCTGCCACAACTTTTTTGATTTGTCAACTCCCAATATTCCTGATGCTGTTAATTTATATTTTTGCTCAGTCATCATAATAAGATGTTTATCTGTTGCCTGAAATAAGAATCCTAACTTGATCTGCTGTCTGTAGACGCCTCTTGAATATTTTTTGCCATTCCGTTCAAATGTGAAATCTGGTGACTTAAATCTTTCATCTTGGGTCCAGATTCCGAAGTGTTTAGGAGCTGAATCTCCACAGCCCACAAAATACATTCCATTTCGATTGCCTGAAATTTACTCAGAGTCCCAAAGGAGAAAGGTAATATGTGTGCTAGCATATTAATAGCACATAGTTTGCATGCCCCGCTCTTATGCTTATTTCTCTCTTTATTTCACAAAATTTTAACTATAGTGTCACATTATAATTATCCATAATAATTATCTATCTAAATCAACACGTATGTTGGTTTTTGTTAACAATTCCAGTGCTGGCATTTGACAATTTCTTTCCTTTATATGCAAGCTATTGTATTTTCTTCTAACTTGTTTACATGTAATATAATTAAATTTCAGCATTCAGTTCTGAGTGATATCCAACAAGCTCTCAGGGATGTGCAACTCGATGCAAATCGGAAAAGAGACTTAGCAATGGCGTTGCATGTGCATTTTAAAGACTGGTTATATGGTAATTCTTAGATGCTTAGTTCTATTTAACAACCCAGCACCCCTCTGTATCAATATCACATGTCCAGAACATCAGTTAATCATTATGAAAAAAAAAAATTTTGGAAGTAGAATATTTATCTTTATATCATCAATATCCTTATGTATTTTAATTTTTTTTTATCCAAAAAATATTTCTGTTAAGACTACGCATGTCCCATAATATCTCATGTTCCAATATTGGATGGTGGTTCACTCATGATCATGAATTTCATAGCTAAAAGATCTGCAGAACTGATGATGCCTGTAATGCTACAGACAACCATCTTGTGTGTGTGTGTGTGCATATGTTCATGTATAGCACCTGAATTTTGATATATTTGTGACAGTAAAAATATCTATCGCAAACACCTTTGGTTTCTAAGGGAAAGACATGGAATAGGCTTTCCATGTTCATACTGGTGTGAATGGACATACAATTCCTAAAAATTTAAATTGGCATTTTTTTCATTGTTTACTCTTTGGGACCACATGCTCCGGGTTTTTCATGCTTATAGAAGAACTTGGGACTCATTGAGTTCAGAATGTGTTCTGCAACTGTTAACACAACTTTCCCTGTTAATACAATAGTGCAGTATTCTGCTATTTGTATTTGCCAATTAGGTTCTGCGGTATGATTATCAGTTTCTCATTCATGATGATTCTAATTGCAGTTGTTTTATGGTCCCGAAAATATATCATATCATAACTTGTTTCTTGTCTGCTGGTTTCAGTTAGGTATTCTCCTCAGCAACCTTATTCCTTAATTCTGCTCTGTTGTTGGGTTAACATGGATGTTCCGTTTAAATTTTTTATCAAAATACACAAATAGCGAAGGACCAGGGGCTTATCCTCTGGATTTAGAATAACCCAAGATTTTTTCTATGTTCCCTGATTTCTACAGAGTTTTGCATTATTTGGATGTGAGAACACCAAGTAGTGTTGGTTATAATACTTGAATTGGCAAAATAGGTATAATTTTATAGCATATTCTGATGCAGGGAAAGATCTGTGACTTATTATCTGGTGTTATAATGTGTCATTTTCTGTTGTAATCAATTAAAGAGACTGATTGCATGCTTTGCATCTGAGTGATAACTAAATTTAACATTGAAGTGGAAGTAGTATAACTATTTTTTCTTGCAATGCCTGTTCATCTTATTGCTAATTTATCCATTGCATTAGATGATACCATATATGTTCTGGAAACACTAATGCGCATGTGGACTGCTGCTTTTTTTTTTCAGAGAGAAACGGGTAGAAGTTTGACTGTGCCAACTTTTTAATCTGTTTTGCAGCTTCTGGAAACATACGCCAGCTTTATTGTCTGCAAGGTGATTGAACTGATGTGTATTTATTGTGGAAGGTGTAATCCTAGGCTTCCTAGGTCTTGTAAAGTAAGACCTCAGCTCAATACCTCTGTAGCGCATCCGGGCCACTGTCAAAATTTTCGTCCATTGCAGTTGCTGGTGTAATTGTGTATTTATGACTGGATATATATCTGGTTACCCAATTCGTAGTGGGTCAACGAAAGCAACTGGAGTATGCGTGCATATTGTTTTCTAACCTCGGATTCTGTTATTAAGATGGGGTTTTTTGGATACACCTTAGGGCTTGTGGGTGGTTTGTGTGAGGATATTGTGGTACGTAACTGGGTGGAGATGCTGGTAGCTGCACTGGAATCGATTTGTTTGCTGCTGAGAAATAAATCAATAATCTAAATCAACTTTTTTTTATTGTGTAATAATGGTTTTAGCATAAACATTAAAATTGGTACTGGACCCTTGGAGTTTCTTTGCCAGCTGCTTGCCTAAGTCTTGTGTTTAAAATTTTGTTAAATCATGTACTGTCGTCAGCAAATTATCCGGCCAATCGAGGGTGTTTTTATCACGTTTGCATGGGCCAACATTGCTTTGTTTTTTTTCTTTGTAAATATTATTTGCTGTTGGGTTTTCAATGCTGGGACTTCTGTATATGTTTATCGTCCACAGGCTTGTCTAGATGTTAGAATATGTTGTCCGTCGAATTTTAGATCCCTGAAGTGTAAGAATGCTGGAATACTTTTTGAAGGTGATAACACCAATTAAAGAATTGTTTACTCCATGATTTCCTTAATCAGATAAAGATATCTAGTTCTTCTTGCACCGCTAGCAACCCAGCATCAACGAATGCAAGGCTAAGACAAAGGAGCAACGAAACAGGCCCTAAATGAACCATATGAATCATATTCATGGACTGCTTGAGCTACACCAGTGGTGATGCCTGCAACCAAAAACTTGTTTCAATCGAATCCCTCAGTCTTCTGTAGAATGAATAATTCTTTCAACAGAATATTTTTCATCAATAAAATTCATGTACTTAGAAAAAAAGAAAAGAAAAAGCGACTTATGCTGCATATGTTGACACAAGAAATTCAGCTTACTGTATCAAACACGTGTATAAAAAGACTAAATGCCAGTGGCACCAACCCTTAGTGACTTCCCCAATCCATTCAGTTGGCACCTACTAAACATAGATTTCTTCTCGATTGATTGAAATTTCAACTAATATGCCAGAAAGTGATTTGCAAATTGTTTTTATTGTCAACAGCCTCATCACTCTGATTTCCCAAGCACCACCTAAGCTCCCACAGATCTCCCTGTCTCAGGCTCCAAGCAAAGTTTTTGCAGTAATTATGCAAAATACCGTACTCTGAAACCCCATGAGAATTTCCTGTAAGTTCCATAACCAAATTCTGATCAAGACTTAAATTATATACTTCATAATTTCAGATGCATAAGATTGAATATAGACATTGGAAAGGTCCTGCTGCTGCTGTTAGACTGGAAATTTAATAGGTTCTTACACAAGTCAAAAATTTTACCCAGTATCTTGTCTTTCAAAGACTGAGGCCCTAATGCTTCTGCTTTGAAATAAATCAACTGGAATCATTGGTTCTGAAAGGGCGCACAATTGCATCCGGTAAGTCCAGGAACCAACTAAAAGACCTGACTGGATCAATCGATGAACTATTTGATCCAAGTCCCAGTAGCTGCAGCTTTATCTATTAAATGTGGAGCTGAGATATTAGCTTTTCTGAGAGATATTGACCTGCTGCAGCACAAGATGATTTTGCCTAGAATTTTTTCACATGGACCTGAGCTCCTTCCTTTCTGCTTGAGTCAAGCATAGCTTCTAAAACAGCGACATCTCGGGCACCTTCAACATAAGAACTGCGCGGTTCAGCTTTCTGGCCAGCAACTCCCTCCTGCACAAAACACAGCTCAGTTAGAGATCCATTTGTTTAAAATAGACATCAGAATCTCTCTGTAACGATTATTTCAGACATTAGAATTGCTGCATATAACCTGATTCTTCTCTTTGTTGCAAGGAGCATTTTAAACAGATGTAAATCATACACGGTATGCATCATGTGGAACAGGGTTGTGTGCACATTGTTTGGAGTGGCCCAACCCAATTGGGATCCATCGCCCTCCTAGTACTAGCAAGTTGACATCCTTGTTGGTCTAGGTCCAACACACCCAAATAGACCTGACTTATGTTAGTCCAAATACCCATGGTCATGCAACCAGTGATGCAATTAGGGAAAAGAATGCTTATTATCGCCTCTCTCTCTCTCTCTCTCTCTCTCTCTCTCTCTCTCTGTCTGGACTGGAGATGGTATCCTTGAAACTCATGATGAAGCAGCAGAGAAAACTAGAATAGCAAAATATTATGCAGCTTATGTAATTCGTTTTGATACTGAATGCACCTAGTGATCAGCAAATCATCTGATGCAATCAAAGATTTTCTGATGGTAAGAGATGTAAGTCTTTTGATTAATTTTAACCTAGCACTCAAATCAATGTAAATTTAACTATTTTCCAAGAAAATAAAAAAGTTAAACATGATATTTTCATGTGTGTTTCCTTCTCCTTTATAAAATTAAAGCAAAATAATAGCAAATCGACACGCACATCTTCATGCATTAGGATTAACTTTCATTATAGAAAAAAATGTTAGTTCATGGATACTATATTGCTAATTAGATGCAACAGAATCAAGATTTTGTTGTAACATTTGCTTGGGGTGAGATCATTAGTTTGTGAAAAATTGATGAATGGCTACACAAATTTTCTAAAATTAACACAGGTGAGCAAAACAGAACTATTGAAGTACCCAATCTTTTGCTTCTAAAGAATGGCAGTAAAAATTTGACATAGATAAAAGAAAATCAAAATGGAATGATAAGTTAACAGTTTAAAGAGCAAAAATACCTTAGTGGTAGCTTGCGTAATGTCGTGAACAAAAGCCTTCAATTCTTCATTCACTCCAGAGAATGGATGGAAGGTTCTTTGACAATGTCCATCAGCCTTATATAACAGAACCTGCAACAGGAACACATTATATCTGCCAAATTATTATACATAACTTTAAAAGGAGCATGATACAAATTAATTTGTAGAATGAGCAAAGAACCCTGAAGTCACAAGGAAAAGCTGAGTTCTACTGTACCATGTAGCCATGCTGCCCATTATCACTTCCACGCTCAATTTGAAGTGTTCCATTTGATCCATCAACTCGCCAATAAATCTGATAACATAAGAAACAAAAGTCAAAATGATAGATGTATTTGGTGAAAATACATCCCAGAAAGAAAACAAAAGACACTCTTTATTGTAAAACAGGCGATTTCCAAGTTATAAGTGACAAAAACATTCCATTTATTGCCACTACTTCAAAATTAATAGCAACATTTACAGAAGTGCTGTATTGTTGATGAAGATGCAGATTTATATAGAGCTTTGGATCAAATTTATTTAGCACACCTTGGGTGATGTTGAGGATACGGCCATAACAAACACCCCAGCACAGCCATTTTCCAGTTGGCTACACATACAAGAATAGCTCATTAAAAGTGGTTGGGATTATTATAAGTTCAACAAATTAATTCAGAAAATTTACATTGCAGAAACTTACAAAAGGGCACATAGATTATCAGGAGGTGGCAGCGCCATATCCACATGACGGGCAATAGCAGATACTGTGGTAATCTCGCATCCAACAATCTGTCCAAGCATCCGAAAGATACTAATGTATGTACAACGAGGAGTTGCTGTCAAGTAAGATCATGTCTATGTACTTTCTGGATCCCTCATTGAGATATAAGTTTTATACGAGTAATCATGCACAAGCAAATTAATCAGGAAATAATGTATGCAGTGTTTGCTTAAATCATGAAGCAAGCTTGGATTTGGATAATTGATTGTCCACCATCCACATAATCTCAAGGCGCATAAATGAAAAATACTATTTTCATGGCGTGCTCATATCATGCTAGAAAGCAAATGAACAAAGGGCTCCAACATAATCCGAGATCCTTCATTCTCTTTTGGCTGTTTACTAAAAAGTCTTATCGCAATCCTGTTAGTTATTATGGTCAACTTCATGTAACATAGTTCTCCATTCTTTTTTATCAAAAACTCCAATTCTTTTAATCCAGATTCTTTTCAGATCCTACCATCTGCTGCCCCCAGGCTACTCTACATTTTTGTTTCTACCAATGAAACCATCAGGACCACATCGCCTATGTTTGTGCAACACCTAGGCTTAGTTTGATTTAGTACTGACTTCATCCTTTGTAACTTTGTTTTGCCCAATTGTCTAATCCAAAGCTTACCTTCATATACATGCACTTCCCCATAATCAGAATTTATACAACACAACTTGTCTCACAAAACATTCTTTTGAGCCTAATGGGCATAAAATGAACATTTCACATTCTAGAAATGTGTGTTCGGTTACTTAGCTCTAATCATACTATTGCTCATTTTCCATCTTTTTGTAAAACATAAGCAGGATGATGAAACATTTTTGTAGCTATGTTTCCACCATTGAAGCTAGGCCTGCCTTTTTACATACCTAAATAACAATAAAATATTGTTTAGGAGGAATCATGTAAGCTGTTGGAGTTTTAAACCTTGTATTTATGGGAATCTTAGAGTGATAAATCATGTTATTACTCTACCATCATAACATAAGCTAATCTATAAGGAAAAATTCACATTCTTTATAAAAGAAAGCTTATTAGAAAATATAGAGGTGGAAAGGACATGCCTCCTTCCTGCAACATGGAGATACGTAAAGAAGGTAAAGTTATTCCTTAAATCATTTCTTCAAACACTGTAATTGGCAAGAGAATTGCCAATATTCACATTAAGTTGGACATTTTGAAAAGTGAATTTTTTCACCTGGGAGACACGATCCATATCTTTGTTCATGACTTGGTAATGTTAGTAAGATATTCCAGCACGAATCACTCCAAAGAAACAACATTCTATAAAGCTCCTTCCACAATGTAGACATCACTTAAGTAACTATAATAAAAACAAAATCTTCCAGGCATAGCCTTCTCCAGGTTTTATATATTATATACATATGAATGTGTATGTGTGTCTATTCTTTTGGATAGAGCTGAATAAGACAAAGCAAATTCTTACAAAGAGGAAAAGTCTAACACATGCTATATGTCTTCCTTCTGTTGAACATAGCTTTCTTTAATTTGTTTTAACTACATGCAAGCTTATGTTTTAGATTCTGCAAAACTTCAAGAAGGTCCAGTTTATTCCAAGAAGTACTTCCAGAATGTCTGAAATCCTTCTCTCATACTATATGCTCCTTAATTTTTGTCCCCACTCTGCTGTTGTTGTCTTATAGATAATCCTGACTTTTAAAAATGGATGAGGTCTTGTGGCCATAATGGTGACCCTTTCATAAAAGACACATTTCAAGAAATACCTGACATTATTCAAACAAGCTTTCGATTGACTTCAATATGACTATATGACACCTTTATGTTGAAACAAAGTCTATGAAGCACTCCAAGTTTAATCTGAGAAGTCATTTCAACCATATGGTGCTTTTTATTTCCTTTTGTTCTTTCCTATACATGGGATAGGGCACGCAGGTCAACAGTAAGTTCTATTTGATATGCTACAATATTTCCTTAGACATTCCAGAAAGGTACAAGGTTGCCAGCCATGATTATGACTTCGCCAATATTCTCAAGATATATATATTGAGTTTTCAATACAACCATAATTCATAAGTTCTTGTGCTTGCAAGACTAGTTCCAAAGCATGACTACATAAATGAACCATCTTTTGACCAAAAAAGTTCCTGATTCAACTTGTGAAAAGCGGAAAACATTATGCAATAACTACTTGAAGACTGCATAGTTAAGTTTGAAAACAAAGTCAACCAATGAACTTCTGACCAAAACTGCTCCTTGAAACAACCCTACAAAGACCAAGAGTGCAACAGAATAGTTGTGGTTTGCTAAGCCCAACTAGTTCTAGAATATTTGGAATTTCAAGAAAGGTAAATCCTTTCTTCTAATTCTAAATATCAAGTATGTCTCTCTTTTAAGGTCAATGAGGCTAAGATACTTGACATTGTCACTTAAGCATCATTAATTTTGAACTCCAGCGAATCACCACTTCCCAAGATTTTCAAGCTCTATTTCCCATAAGAAAATTAGAATTAAAATAAAGGACCAGAGATAACACATATTAAAAGAAAAAAAAATCAAGAAGCTTGGATTTTAAGTAGATGAAAATATAGAGTGCTTTTGTAAATATAAACATTTTTTTCACCATTATGACATCATTCTCAGCTCATTGCTGTCTACTGCCTAGTGTCTACCCATTAAGACCCTTACATGCAAATGATACTATTTGTCGAACATGATAGCCCAGACTATGGCCAGACCTTTGGTGAGTTGCAGCTATCTGATGTATAGCCATTCCACATGTTCTCACAGTGACATTTCTTAAAACTATTTAATTTGAAAAGAATGCATTATCACTCAAAGTAACTGCCATAGTCTATGCCAAAGAATGAATTTTCAGCTACTATCAAGAAAAAGAAAAACAATCCTTTTATTCATTTTCAGACTGATAGCCAGCATTAAGAATACTTGAAAGGTTGGTAGATGAAATCTGTGGGTAATGAACAAATATATTTAAAAAGGAAAAAGAAAAACTAAGATGTTAAACCCGATTAGCAGCATTTTACCAAGATAACCAACAAGTCAATCCTTGCATATCTCATTTTCCAGGGTAATTAAGTCAATCTAGTTCAACTAAAATCAAGCTACCTGTCAACTTCAGCAATAATGGAGGAACCTACCATTCTCAATCCAGCAATGAAGTGTACACCCATATCTAGAATAAAACCACCCTGCAAAATTGAATAAGTCATTTTAACTGAGGATACAGAATCTGACATGACCAGGTTCAGCTACACATGAAGCTCAAGGTGGCCTCTGACTTGTTATCCAGCTAGGCTTAAATCTTATACTGTAAGCAGCAAGTATGCGGTGACAGATACTTGCATAGGATCTAAGAGATGTGTGCATGCATCAATTAATGAAGAATTGAAGAGGTACATATCCATAATTTTAAACTACCAAAGGAAGCAAGAAAATTTTCGATATGCTTTGTTTATGTAAATGACATGGAAGAGCCCATACATCACTAGATTTGGAAGACAGTTGAAAAGTCAACAAACAACACTGGGCTACCAAGTCCAAATTTATCACATGATAACCTTACAAGAAAAGTATATGATTAAGGCACCATTTGAGATTGCTTATTGGGACTTTTGGGTGGGGGGCGCTTTTTGAGCCCAAAAGGCACTTATGGGTGATAGGTGGATGTTTGGTAAAAGACTTGAAATTTCTGATCCTCCCAGAAGCTGAAATATCTCTACTTGGTAAAAGCTCCAACTTGGAGCTTCTCCCCAAAGTGCTTTTTGAAGCCCATTTGGATGTTGTTTGTTTGGCTAAAATACCTTTAAATTTTACACTATATTCTATTAATATGACAATAATATTATCCTAAAATATTACATTCATAAATCATAATAATATTTATTATGTAATAATATAGTAATATGTAATAATAATTGTCATATTTTATATCAAAATATTGTATTATAATTATTAACTAATAATAGATATATATTATAATATTATAATACTATATTATATTGTCTTATATTATTCTAATATTCTGACAATATTACGTTACTATCATTATTATATCATAATAATCATAATTTAATAATATAAAATCATTATATTTCTATAATATTATACTACTCTATCACAATATTATACTATTAAAAATAAATAATTTGCAAATTAAGAATACTTTATAATGCCAGTTCCTAAATATACAAAGAGCATGACCAAAGATGGCAGAAAGGGTGGAGGGAGAGGGAGAACAGGAGAGAGAAAAAGAGAGGGAGAGGGAGAGGAAGTGAGGGAGAAAGGAGGGTGGCAGACGCCTGACAAAGGCTGATGGCGGGCCGCGAAAGCCCAAGGAGATGCATGGAGGGGCTCCACCTCCAATTCCCCTATTGCATTTGAAATAGGAGTCTTGGAGGGGGCCTCTTTTTATTTTCAAAGATTTTAAGTGAAGTTGGCAAATCCCTTGTCGACTTCACTTGATTTTTTTCACAATAATTTTTGCTGACTTCACTTAAAATTTTTGAAAATAAAAAGAGGCCTCCTCCCGGATTGTTCCGAACGAAATAGGAGAATCAAAGGCAGAGCCCCTCCTCCGCCCCTTTGAGGCCCTCCGTTGGCCTCTGCTGGCCATCCGCCACCTTCCCTCTCCCTTCCTTCCTCTTCCTCTCTCCCCCTCTCTCTCCTCTCTTTCCTTCTCCCTCCCCCTGTTTGTCACTGGTTTTTCGTTTTGCTTGCCCAAACCATCTCGGTCCACCACTGGTATGGCTCAGTACACCCCTAACCGTGCGGTTCGAGATGATTCCATGATCCTTGGTTGGAAAGAATACAATAGACCTAGAATTATGAGATTTAAACTTAGACCACGAAAGTATTGAAGTGCATTAGTCAATTGCTAGGCCAGCATATGCCACAAATGCAAATAGCAAGCAAATTTTGCCTATGTAAATCCTTACAATAAATTTTCGCCTCCAAGAGCTTGAGAAGTAAGGGTTCGAACTATTCATTGATCCTTCAACAATAACTTGGATGTTCATCATATCACCGATTTCATTTATTAATTTCCTGGCCTGCAAAACAGAGTTAAGAGAATATTACTAATAAAATGGTTTACATAGAATCTAGTAAAAATAGCAAAAAGTGGATACCTCCACAAATGCAGGTTCAAAGCGGTAATTTTCTGCAACAGCCCAAATTGGTTGGCTGCGGAAATGGTCGCACAGGGATTTATAGCGTGACAGTGCAGTGTCCGCCTCACTAGTTGCTGATAGTTCAATAATGAGATCGATTTATTGTTTGAATAACATGTGACCGCATAAAAATAACACATCCACTATAGATATTTTATATCAATTGATTAAAAAAAAGAGAATAAATATTAATAAACATAATAAGCTTACTCAAATTTTATTGTATTTACCTTCAGGAGCAAAATGCTATTTCTTCCCTAAATAATTGTACTCTCATCATGTTGTTTCATAACAATATATTATAATGAGCAAAAACATGTTTAATTCAAGAAAAGTGAACAAATTATGCTTGGAGAGGCAATAACTGGCTAAAAGATATAAGAGTCAAAAAACGAACATACATCTAGAGGCTTTTTTAAAAATGTAACAAACAAAGAGGAACGAGTGCTTCAGAATTGGTTCTGACTGGGCAGAACACCAAAATTCTTCAAAGTTGTCTTGTTTCTGTAACGAACAAATACATGTCGTCCCTTGCCCAGTGGTCATGGAGAATAAATGTTATTAGAGGTAGCAAATCACATTTGTGTGCACCAGCAGTTGTTGTGCCTGATGGCACTATTGGTGTCACTGGTAGTGATCAGAGTGGAAACTATCCTACCATTCACATTGTCAGCCCTGTAATAATAGCACCAGCACAACTACCATGGAAAAATGGCATTTGACTGTTCTACTTGAATTTGTCCAACACTTAATCTTTCCCAATCAACAAGGAAATTTAAATACAGACAGATGATACAAAGAATAATATTAAAGACATATAAGTGAAAAGAAGATGGTGTGGCATGACCTAACAAGGCTATCTCTCATGATTAATTGTATCCTACATGCTACCAGGTTAACTTATAAGTGCTTTGTAAAAGATCCATAGGCTAATAACCAATGAATAAAGGAAGACTTCAGCTCCTAGCATACTCTGTTACAGAAATGCCTCCACATTTCTTCCCAACAAATATCCTCGCAAAGACAGCAAAATATAACTACCCAAACAAGAAGTGTACCACAAAAGGAAGTAGAAAATGCATTTGTGAAGATACCAGAGGTCCATAAATAAGTGGTTAAGATGTGGAAAAAAAAAGCGCAAACAGCAGACACTCTCTTTAATGGTATGACTTTTTTTTTTCACATAGTAAGTCAAAGGTACATAGAAACTAAAAGAAATATGTTTTTTTAAGAAGCATCACATATAATCTTGATAAAAAGCATAAAAGAGTATCGCATCACTACAGCGTCAGTGTAAATTTATAACAAACAGACATGTAATTCGAGACAGAGACTTGCATTAAAAAAAAAAAAAGCATATAACAATGAAGAACTTCAATCTAACTGGTACTGCTTTGTTGAGCATTAATTTCCAAGAACGATTAGAACACAAGTTGAAAGGTAGTTTCCAAATGATTAGCCACTAAATCGTGCCAAAGTTCTGGATCTAAGTCATACGAACTAAAGGATACTTACATTCAGCAGCAGGTTTCTCTTTCGCCCAGCATATCCATTAGTCATGCAGAAAATAAAAAACAAATTAGGATTTGTATGATGGGATTGGCAAAAATGTGATATGAGCCTCTAAAGGGAAGGACGATATTGCCAAGGTTGTCTTCACTGTTCTTCACAATACCTTGAATAACATGCTTTCCCATCTTTAACATTTTCAGGGAAATGTCAACCTGCAAGTTTAATTAGCTATATCAGTAGCAACTTTCTTTGAACCATAAAACAAACTAAACAACAATTGAGTTTCATTACATGTATAAGTAAACTGTATTGGTTGCTAGAATACGAACAAGGGAAACTTTTAGCTTCTAAAAAGTACCAGGGGAACAAGCAGCTCCAAAAGGACACAATTTAGAGAAATGTGGGGCGTTAACCTTCTTTAGTAAAATCTTTTCCATCTCATTATATCATCTATTATGTCATATGCCTATATTTGAAAAGAAAATTAGGAACTAAGAGCAACCTCTTGAATAATTTGTAGAATATGAACATGCAGATGGCAGGATACAGAACCAGATATGTCGATGCCAGGTAGGTGCTTCCTCCATAAGAGTATGTAAAACTAACATGTGATGATGTCCACTTTGGAGACCACAGGAGGCATGGGATAAAGATATTGAGCGAATGCTCTTCAGAAAAGATTATGGTTGTTCCAGACAAGTCGATATCACTGACTTCAATGGAGCTGAACACTTTTCCTACTTTATGGTCTTAAACTCCCAGTGAGATTACATATGATAGGGCCATGATTGAGGATCAGATAACTCGATGAACTTAAAACTGACAGTGCTCGATAAAATAGAGGTGGTTCCCGGTGGTTGCATGCCTACACTTTGTGCATGTAATAAGAAATGGCAACGTGGCTGATGATACTTTAGCAAACAAGTAGGCAATTGCATATTGGTGATTTAGCCAAGCAGATGTCATGTCACGTTTTATTCTCATACTTTATTAACATTTTTTAAAGTTAACTACATCTTTATTATTCTACTATCTCACTTTGCTTTCCTTGCACAAGTTTATAAGCTTTAAACAAAGTTATATTATTAATCAAATTACAAAACCAACTTTCTTTCAAGCACTTAAAAAGTAATTGAATCACCAGTCTTTTCATGTGTTTGGGATCCCTATCTTGGGTTGCCAAATTTCAAAAGCTCTAGAAAATGTTATGGTCCTTGAAAATGGAGTGTTGACAGCAGCATGTAACCACCTCAGTCTTCTGGACTTTGTAACTGCTAGTCAACTTGTGCCAGCAGGAGATGTCATGTAATTTGGACCAAAGTAATTACTGACTTTGCATAAGCATTCTCAATTTATCTTTCTTTTTCTTTTTTCTAGGTGCAGGTTGCAGGAGGGGGAATTGAACATCACCAAACAATGTAGCAAGTAGCATCAAGTTCCATTGTAACACTTGATTGTTTTATTGATATATTTATAGTTCCAATAGCATGTAGCATCAAGTTTGCACTCAAACCTGAACTTGCCCAGCAAGGACGACCACAACTCCTTTTATTGAACTATCCTGAATAATATCTTCAAGGCCCGAGTCACCCCATTTACATTCTACTTGTGGCGCAAAATCACGTGCAAGTTCCACAGCAGCTTTTGCAGATTCCTATTTAGAATGCCATGTGACAATAGGTAAAGCAGATGCATGCTCCAAAATCATTGTAGAAAAACAATCAAGTGTTACAATGGAACGAATAACATACCTCACTACGACTCCAAATTGCTTTAATAATCACATGATCAGCTATCTCCCTTAGCCTAGGAATATACTGTGTGCGCACAAAGATACCTGCACCAATTATCGCAATCTGGGGAAGCGTGACATCTGGAGTAGCCATGTTCCCTTCAAATCACAGCTGCAGGCTCATTCACATGTTTGAAGAATAATTATTAGAAAACAAAACATACTCAATTCTCCCACCAGAGCAAATCAAAGATTGGGTCAGTATAATTATCAGTGATTTCGAATATAGACAGGAATGCAAAGACACCCGACTACCATTAAATGATCAATCTGATAACTTTTTTTTTTTTATAATAAAACAAAGCAGTTGCAAAATTGCTTAAAATTTACCAATACCCTTGAAGAAACTAAGATGTGATATTATATCAAATTCAACCAAATAAACGGAAAAATCAGAAGCAAACCATCACAAATTTCCACAAACGAGAAATAGGCGTAATGCGTGTTCCCTTCGACTGCCCAAAATCACAAATTAACTAAGACTAACAGCAAGATCTGCAAGAATATTTCTAGTGGCTTAGAAGTTAAATAAATATACGATACCAGATCAAATATCGGGCAAGGAGCATTTGCCAAATTAACCAAGCAGACTTGCGGAAAATAAGCTCAGATGCCCTTCGGAGACGAAAACGGAGAAAACTAAGTTTACGAGCAACTTTAACCCATTCCCTCAAACGAAACAGCCAACATGCTAAGAGGAAGTATTCCTTAAATCGCTGAATTTGTCGCATCAGATCGAATCAATGAGTAGGAGAGGAAAACATAAAAATGGGAAACGAAAAAGAAAAAGAAAAGAAAACCGAACGCGGATCCGCTGATATTTTCCTACAAGGACTCATTTTCTTGATCTTCTTTTATATATCATTTAGGTTCGTACTCTTTCTCATCGATCACAAGCATTTGTACCGAAGAGTCTAAAAAAGATAGAAATCTTAGAAAAAACTGATAATTAATAAAAAGATACCATTTCAAGCACGAAAAATCCGAGGGATCCAGATTAGGTCAAGAACTACTTAGATGAAGAGAATGGAAAGATCGAGTTTTACCTTCTCTTGGTTTTTTTTTTTTTTAAGTTCTCTTTCTTGAATCTTGAACCTAATGTGGAGGAGAAGCTTGATGTTCGCCCCTTTCAATTGTAGATCCCAGGACGGGGTAGGATTTTTCCGTTGTTCAATAAATATATAGACATATGGAAGGGGGACGCTGGAGCTGGATGCTCGCTCCGCGTGAGTACAAAGCGACTTCACTCACGCAGGGCGACAATTTCCTTCCATAATACGATTTGCGCCCTTCCAACTTTGGAGGCCGCTTGCTGAACTTGGACGCCCATATCAATAATGTTATTAGTATAAATTTTTTCATTTTAAATAAAAAATAAATTTATTATTTAATTTAATAAATTAAATAAAAATTTTTATTTTATACTTTAAATTAAAAGCAGCTTCTTACTTGAATTTAAATAAAAAATAGTCCTTCATTTCAAACATAAATTAAAAGTAACTCTTCTTTTCTAGCTGAAATAATCGTTATATTTTTATATCCTCATACGGTTATATAATAAGATAATATTATTTTATAATAATATAATATTAATTTATAATAAGATATTATTGATTTTTAATATCACAATATTATTTTATAATACATAACGCAGTACTGATTTATAATATGATAGTATTATTTTTTAATATTATAATATTATTTTATAATACAATAGTACTATTTTATAATAAGACAGTACTGTTTTATAATAGTGTTATATTATAATAAGAATGTACTGTTTTATAATAAGACAGTACTGTATTATAATAAAAAAATATTATTTTATTATATTTTTATATTATAATAAAATAGTATTATTTTATAATAAGACAGTATTACATTACAATAAAATAGTATTATTTTTTAATATTATAATATTATTTTAGTATTGGTTTATAACTGTAAGTGCAATTTGGTTATTTATACTAATTGGAAAGCTGCTTTTAAATAAAATTTAATTGAAGAACTATTTTTAATTTTAAACTTAAATAATTTTTTTTATTAATTTATTTAATTTAATTTAAATAATTATTAGTTAATATATATATATTTTATTTTTAAATTATAAATAATTTATTATTTAATATGATTTTGCATTTTGTATGGCCTATTATATATATTTCATCATTATTTAATTTTCGACTCTTTGGAAAACTCAAGCCTTCTCATGTACGTAGAATCCAGGAGATATGCTCAGCAAATTAAACAACAAGGGCACGACTCCAGCTTCGTCATCTTACTTGGAGTACGCTTGAAGTGGCACCCCTCTTTTTTTTTTTTGGCCGAAACGCACCACCTTGATTTCTGAATCTCACAGAAACAACCCTATCAAATAAACGATGATACCTCACCGAAATTCTAAATTTCTTCGAGCCAGGCAATCTTCCTCGCATTGCATATGAACAAAACAACGGGCCTATCCGGGAAAGGGTGATGGTTGCAAGAAGGATGTAGCTAGAGGGAATTACGTATATGACAAAACCCAAACTATAGATTTCAATCTATAATTTGATCAAGCTTTTGAGGCACTCCTTTGCATTTCAAGTTATACAATTAAATGCTGGTTGCAAGAAAATTAAGACAAAAGATGGAGATACAGATTGGATATTAATATATTTATATCCATATTTATTTTATTTAAATAATATAAATATGAATATGAATATTAGTTTGATATAAAAATATATATTTATATTTTTTTAAATAGATATGGATATAAATTGGGTATCGGAATTATGGGTATAAACACGAATATAAATTGAATGATCAAATTTTATGATCATAAAATCAATGATATTACAAAATGAATGATTAATTAAGTTAATAGCATATTAATGTGGTCATTTATCTTTAAAAAAAATTTATGAGTGCTATATAAAATTAAATAGAATTGAATATTTGAATACGAATTGGATAGTTATCTATTGATATCTATATCTATTTTTCTTTAATGGATATGAATATGTATATGGATATTAGTCAAATACTTAAATTTTTATCTATACCTGAGATACAAAAATGGATCTGAATGGATATTATCCGATTCACTTCCATTCTAAAGAAAATTCATGAGAAAGCCACTAATTTTTATAGGAAAAAAAAAAGCTTTTAAGCATGCCATATTTGGTAGCTGTGTTTTTGAAACATACGAATGAAGATCTAGATTTTTCAAGAAAAATGAGGATCTTAATTTGAATAAATCGCTACGAGCATCAATTATTATTATTATTTTTTTATCTAGGCTTCCAATCAGATCAACTGTTGAAATCATGTGGGCTGCTCTGGCGTTCAAAACTTAAGATCATGTGTAAATTCGAGTGATAGGAAACGTGGATTGCAATGCAAAGTCCCCGGTCGCCACGGGGAACATATTAACCGATAGTTCAGCGCCACGTGTAACACCGGCTAACGCATGGGAGAAACGGGCGCAAGGACGTGTCGATCCTCTCTCTCTCTCTCTCTCCCCTTCATATAATAGAGTTCTAATTGTCACTTTTTCCTGTGGAAGGGGGTCTGCTCTGAATTCAATCCAGTTAATCCTATAACACGGCTTTCTAAGCTGCCAATCTCAGATAGCTCACTTCTTTTACTCCAGAAGATCCAAGAAATCAAGTTAGTTCACAAGGAGTGGCAGATGGCAAGAGCGCGAGGAGTTCCGTTCTTTTTGGTTGGTAGAGGCGTGCGAGAACAACTTAGGATTCGTTTGCTCCAAGAAAAAAAAAAATATTTTTTAATTTAAAAAAAATATTTTTTGAAATTAAAATTTTAATATATTTGACCGATCATATTAAAATAATTTATTATAGAATAATTTATATTTAATTGAACATCTATTTTTCTGAAAAAACTATAAAATATCTATTATACCTTTAGTAGATATGGAACCATACATTTTTGCTCTTAAATTTTATATAAATATAAATATTATTTAATATTTAATATAATATTAATATATTATAATATAATATAAGATCATAATAATTTATTATATTAATATAATACTAATATATATTAATATTATATTAAAATAATATTAAATATAATATTATGTTAATATCAATATCAATATATTAATATAAATATTATATTAATATTAATAAAAATATTATTGTTGAAATTTGACGCCTCAAGATTCGGTCCACAAGGAGCCCATAGCGAGGTCCAGGACGATGAACAGAGTCCAACGTATCCAAAAACAGCCCAAACGGAGTCCAGACGGAGGCGATACTCACGAGAGAAGTCCGGAGTAGGTGGCAAGGCTCACGGAGCAGCGAAGACCGACGACGGTGCAGCTAGGCCTGACAGCACAGATGCAAGGGCACGGCCCGGGCCCAAGAGCGAATGCGCGAGCATCCAGGCCTGCTGGGTGTCGCGGTCCACAATGGACCGCGCGCCTTGTTGCGGTCTATGGGACGAGTGTGGACTGATCGGGCATTTTTCTCCCAGTTTCTAGCGGTCCATGTGGATCGAGGTGGTGTTTCTTCATAGTTTCTCGCAATTTATGCTTGCTTTCGTGGATCAGGGACTCATGCTGTGCGATTGGAGGGTTGTCATCGCTTACGGTAGTGATCCAATGGTCCAAGTTTTGATTTGGGTCCTATAAAGAGATCCAAACCGGTTAGAACTCTAATCTAAGCTTGGTTTGAGGTCTTTAAAACCCTATGGCAATAGAGAATAGAACCGTGGTGATGAGGTCGGCAGAATCCTGAGATATAGTCGAGAGCAAGTTTGACAGCAACGGCAGCAGACTGAGAGGAGCTGACAGAGAGTAGAGGTAGGAGTTCTTCAGACAGACTGTCAGGCAGCAGATAGGGATCGCTTCAGAAGTTCAGAGAGTCTCCTAGAAAGAGAGCTTTTGTGAGGGAGAGCTTCTTGTAAGAGAGAGATTGGATGTACGAAGGTTAAGGGTGTGAACTCCTCTTATAATTTTTTTTTTCTCTTAGTGAAGCTTGCATGCCCCGTGAAGGTGAGCCTTTTGGCTTATCCACATATTTGATTATGTTTCTATTTTGTTTCTTCTTTCTTTCTGCTGTAACGCGTGGTATCGAAAAGTCCTGTGGAGGTGGTGTCCTGGCCAGACATCCCCGATAAGTAGTATCAAAGTGAGGTGATACTAGGGAGCAGGTTGTGGTAGTGGTAATCAAGATTGAAGATGGAGAAGATAGACTCAATCAAAATGGAGATCAATAAGTTGGACGGGAAGAGCAATTTTTTCTTGTGGCAAGTGAGGGTGAAGGATATGCTCATCCAACATGGGTTGATTGACGCTCTCTTATAAGAGAAAAAGTCGGACACCATAAAGAAGAAGACCTGAAAGTGGCTACAAATGTAGATGGTGAGTATCATCTGCATGTACCTGACGGATGACGTGATGATACATATACTTGACGAGACTTTTCCGACGGTGCTGTAGTCGAAGCTTGAGGAGTTGTACATGACGAAGTCTCTCACCAACACTCTCTTCTTCTGGAGGTAGTTCTACCAGCTGCGGATGACTGAGGGATAAAGCATGCAGGAGCATCTCAACCACTTCCAAAAGATCTTCATCGATCCCCTCAGTGTTGGTGAGAAAGTTGAGGAAAAGACCAGAGCGCTAGTCTTGCTAGCATCACTTCTCCCTTTGTATAAGATCTTGGTGATTGCTCTTCTAGTGGAGAAGAGCACCATCAAGATAGAAGAGGTCACCGTGACAATTCTCCAAAACAAGATTCTCAAGCGGGAGAATCCAATTTTGAGCTCAGACAGTAGCTTAGCTTTGATGGTTTTTGAAGGAGCAGGAGGCGACAAATGGAGTGATAGGAGATCGCGATGAGGGCGGTCTAAGTCTAAGATGAGGGACTTGAGTAAGATCAGATGTTTCCGATGTGACGAGCTGGGACATCTAGCCAAAAATTACCCTCAACTCAGGGATCGGACGAGGGCTACTACAGTGACGGCCAGTAACGAGTCAGAGGATGATGTCCTGGAGATATCTGACGAGGTATTTACTTCTTTTCAGTAATGAATTTTAGATTCTGCATGCACCTATCATGTATGTTACAGAGAAGAGCAGTTTGACTTCTTGGAGAGCAGTGAGGGCACTGTTTATCTGCTGGCTGGATTGAGTTGTGCGATCAGAGGCATCAGAATAGTCAGCTGGAGGACACATGATGGTGTAGTGAAGAGATTGGGAGAGGTTCGATACATATCCAATTTCAGATGAAATCTTATCTCATTGGGCAAACTGGATTCAAGAGGTTATAGGATGGTAGCTGATGGAGAAATTCTGAAGGTGTTGTGCGGCAATAGAGTTATTCTGGAGGAGAAGAAGAGGATGAAAGAATATTACTATCTGGCGAGGAGCTCAGTGCGAGATGGAGCTTCAGGAGTCAGGAGGAGCCTAATACGAGATAGAGCTCTAGGTGGAGGTGAATCGGACACGAGACGTGAGACTCGGAAGGATGAGAGGCGATATCACAGGATGAGATTCCTATTACCATGGAGGATATCCCGAACAGATCTTAAGTCAGAAAGAGCACAGCATACGATGAAGATGGGATCAAGTGACTTGGCTCGACTCTCATGTTTGTCCATCCATGATCAACCGGCAATTACTATAGGGCATGGGGGTGAGGAGATCCAAAAGCTCTCAAAGTTAGGAGAAGACCAAATGTCAAATCGAGATGGAGATTGTTACAATTTGACATCTCGAGATTCGGCCCACAAGGAGCTCACAGCGAGGTCCAGGATGACGAATGGAGTCCAATAAGCCCAAGAACAGCCCAAATAGAGTCCAGACAGAGGAGATACGCATGAGAAAAATTTAAAACAGATGGCACAACTTACAGAGCAATGGAGGCTGGCAGCGGCACAGCCAGGCTCGGCAACATGGCCTAGCGTGCGGATGCATGGGTGCGGCCCAGGCCTAGGCAGGCACGTGCACGGGCCCACCCAAAGAGAGTGCGAGCGCCTAGGCCCATTAGGTGTCGTGGTTCATAATGGATCGTGCTCTCTATCACAGTCTATGGGGCGAGTGTGGACCGACCGGGCGTTTCTCGCCCGATTTCTCATGGTTCATGTGGATCGAGGTGGCATTTCTTCGTAGTTTCTTGCAGTTTATGCTTACTTTCGTGGACCAGGGACTCATGCTGCGCATTCGGATGGCTATCATCGCTTGCGATTGTGATCCAATGGTCCAAGCTTTGATTTGGGTCATGTAAGGATATCTAAACCGATTAGAACCCTGATCTGAGCTCAGTTTGAGGTGTTTAAAACCCTGTGGCAATAGAGAACAGAATCATGATGGCAAGTGAAGCGAAAATTCAGTGCAGGGGCAAAATGATAATTTTAAAATTTTTTCAAAATTACTATTTTACAGTGAAATTATTAATTAATCTCATTAATTAATACTAATTAACCCTACACTAGGATCTAAATATGATACAACAGCATGCATTTAAATTTGAAATTCAAATTTGAAACAGTAAATTTTTTACTGTACTGTGTTAAGAACACATCACCTTTTGTGGGTAGTCGATCACCGTAATCTGATCACCGTCGGGAGACTCTGATCGTCACGTCACAGCCACACTAGTGTCTGGCCTCTGCGGATCGTCCACATGAAGCTCCCGTCTGATCGGCTCCTCACGAATGCTAGTTCGTGATTTCATCCTTTTGATGGCTGATGTTGATCGAACTCCTTCGATCGATGTGTGCCGACTCTTTGGATGCTCCAGATCATTTGCACGATTGGTTGAGAGGCTGATGGATCTCTCCCTGAAATTTGGTGGACTCACGACACTCGTGGCACACCAATCTCACTTCTCGAACCCTAGATAGAAACCTTAGGGTACACACCAAAAACCCTGCGCCCAATTTTCTTTCTTTTCTTTCTTTTTCTCTCGAAAGGTTTTGGACCTTCACCTCACGCACAAGGCTTCCTCACGCCCTACTTTCTTTCTCAGAATTTTTCTACGCACGCTCCAGCTCTCTATCTATTTTAAAATAGTTCAAAATGTGTCTTATCCGCGTGAGAGGTAAAGACAAGTGGTTACACATTTGAATTCAAATCAAATTTGAATTCAAACTAAAACCAACTCATCCCTATCCACTTGGGCATGAGAAGAGAAGGTGCGAGTCTGCTTTGTGCGTGGAAATATTTTACGAGAAACTCTTTCTCGTGTGAGATGTGGGGCGCTAAAGTGGATAATGTCATGTATGCGCAAGAGATAAGTTATCCATTCAAATTCAAACACGCTTTGAATTTGAATGGCTAACTAATCATCTTTATCCAAATATTGGTGCACAAGAGTGGGTGTGAGAAGGGCTTTGCATGAGAAAAAATTCACGAGAAGTTTCTTCTCGTGAATTCAAATGGGCGCAGAGATTTAAGGTGGTGCAGGGATTCAAATTCAAATGGTGGTTTGATCTTAATTGAACCAACCTAATCAAAATAGGTTAAGCACAATTAGACTAAATTAAACCCAACTTAATTAGGCTCAATAAAATTCTAATCAAATCAAAAATTGACTAAGCCCAACCTCTGATCAAATCAGGGACCAAACCATCTCGATGATTAGGTCAACTCTTACCTAATCGGGTCCAACCCAACTGAATCCAATTCAATTGGACTTGATCCAAAAATAATTACTCAATCAAATTGAGTTAATTAGCGATCAAATCACTAATAAAATTTGTCATAATTATTGAGTCCAAATCCGATGGGCAATCGGGGATCAAAGTCCATCAATATGAAACCTTGATCGAATAGTTCAAATTTCAAATTCAAAATTTGAAATTCAGAATTTTGACCCCGATACCCAAAATGTGTGGAACTCATGATCAGAGAATCCTAATTCTCAATCATAGAGTCCCAAACACATAAGACTCATAATCAGCCATCAGATCAGAAAGGAACCTCTAATGTGTGTGATCCCGCAGGTTCGAACCTAAACCGGTAGCACAGGAACCAATTTCTGTACTAATCGAAGTGACCATCTAGCAATGGTACCCGACATTCGGATAAGTCGAATAGTTGCAATCGCAACACTCAGAACCTACGTGAATATGGTTACTGTATAATTCATCCCTTTTGACCCCTGTGTTTAGGACGACTCAGGGTTAAACTGTCAACCCTGATGAGATCATCCGAATCATGCTCAACTCAATTAGTCCTGTGACTCCTCACTAGGACTACCCTGGCCAAGATTTTGCTAAATTGAAACACGACTGTACACAGCTCCTAAACTGGAGTGGTCAATCCCATCTTGACACACGCACCGACAAGTCAAGTACTTAACTACACCCAGCAGCCTTCCGTCACTGAATTAGAAATTCAGGTAGTCCAGTGCCTAAGTGCAGTGAGTTGCTTGCAAGTCACCGTGGCGCTCTCAGGTCGGAGGGATATTTATACCCATATCCCATCGGAGCAAATCTTGACAGCAGAAATAGCTCTGGAGTCGGTCACGTTCAGTGCAGATGTACCATTACATCTCACCTGTATGCCATACCAGTGTCTCCACACTCTTTGGTTATGAGGATAACCAACCCATATGGCACACAACGACCTATGCTCGATAAACATTGTCGTCCTTGATAACAACGTATCATTTGGTCACGAACAGGTTTAAGGACTAAGCAACAAATCCTCCTTTGTCGAGTCTAAATATCCTAAGACTTCACCACAACACATGAGTTCATTAGAAGATGAAATATTTGTGATAAAAAAATATCAAAATAATTCATGTACTAATACAAAAGGAGCACAACCGTCAACAGGCTGACGATTGGCTTTGGGACACTATTCCCAACAATCTTCCACTTGGCCTAAAGCCAATCGATGCAGTATCTAATACCCATCTTTGACTTATAGTGTTGAACTCCTTCACCGCAATGGCTTTAGTGAATGGGTCGGCCAAGTTCTCCTTCCCGTCGATCTTTTGAAGGTCGACGTCACCTCGATCCACGATCTCTCGGATGAGATGGTAGCGGCACAGAATATGTTTCATCCGCTGGTGTGCCTTCGGTTCCTTCGCCTGAGCAATGGCTCCAGAGCTCTCACAGTAGAGCAAAACTGGACCAACAAGGGAGGGTGCTACTCTGAGCTCGGTGATGAATTTTCTCAGCCACACCGCTTCTTTGGCAGCATTTGATGCAGCAATATACTCCGCCTCGCATATTGAATCAGCCACAGTGTGCTGCTTGGAACTCTTCCAGCAGACAGCCCCACCATTAAGGGTAAAAATAAATCATGACACACTCTTGCTGTCATCGCGATCAGACTGGAAACTAGAGTCTGTAAACCCTATAAGTCTCAAGTCTGATTCACCATATACAAGCCACTGGTCCTTAGTATTTCTTAAATACTTCAAGATGGTTTTAACAACCTTCCAGTGATTCTCCCCGGATCAGATTGGTATCTACTCACTACCCCTAGTGAGTATGCCACATCTGGTCGTGTACATGTCATGACGTACATGATAGATCCCACTGTCGAAGCATATGGAATCCTACCCATACACTCTCTCTCTTGAGGTGTTGTCAGACAATCCCTTTTCGAGAGAAAAATTTCATGGCCTATCGGTAGATAGCCTTTCTTGAAATTTTTCATGCTGAAACTTTTCAGCATAGTATCAATGTACATGGACTGGGATAAGCCAAGCAACCTTTTGGATCTATCTCTATAGATCCTCATCCCTAGGATGTAGGAAGCTTCTCCCAGAT
This sequence comes from Elaeis guineensis, assembly GCF_000442705.2. Lineage (NCBI taxonomy): Eukaryota > Viridiplantae > Streptophyta > Magnoliopsida > Arecales > Arecaceae > Elaeis > Elaeis guineensis. Next base: position 162,531,307 of record NC_025993.2, on the reverse strand, counting down.
CCTTCATGGAGAATTGTGACAATAGCCAAATCTTTATTCCCTGTAATGCAGGGACATCATTCCTGATTAAAAGAATATCATCCACATACAATACAAGAAATACTACTACTAGACCATTAGCCCACTTATAAATGCAGGGCTCTTCTCCGTTCTTAATGAAGCCATACGTTTTGATCGTCCTATCAAAACGTATGTTCCAACTCCGAGATGCCTGCTTAAGTCCATAAATGGACCTTTGTAGCTTGCATACCTTAGACTCATCTGTGGATGTGAACCCTTCAGGTTGTATCATATACACCTCTTCGTCCAGCTCTCCGTTTAGGAAAGCTGTCTTCACATCCATCTGCCAGATTTCATAGTCTAGATGGACAGCTATCGCAAGCATAATCCGAATAGATTTGAGCATTGCCACAGGAGAAAACGTCTCGTCATAGTCTATACCATAACGTTGACGATATCCCTTGGCAACCAGACGGGCTTTATAGGTCTCCACCTTTCCATCTGCGCCCCTCTTTCTCTTGAAGACCCACTTACACCCTATGGGTTTCACTCCTTCGGGTGAGTCAACCAATGTCTACACATCGTTGACCTTCATGGACTCCATTTCGGATTTCATGGCCTCTAGCCATTTCTCAGAGTCAGATCTCTGCATTGCATCCATGTAGGTGATCGGATCCTCATCGTTTTCATCAAGTTCGACAGGATCGCCATCCCAGACCAAGAAACCATAGTATCTGTCCGGTTGATGTGGTACTTTACCAGACCGCCTTAAGGGTGCATAATCAATGGGCTCCGGATCTAATCTAATCAAATCCGGTTTAGGTTCAGTAACATGTATCGGATTTTCCACCTGTCGAACTTTGTCAAGTTCGACCTTAGAGGCAACAGTTCCTTCACTAAGGAACTCTTTTCTAAAAAGATTGCCTTAAGGCTGACAAACACCTTTTGCTCATTAGCAAGGTAGAAATAATACCCTTTGGTCTCTTTTGGGTACCCTATAAAATTACACTTGTTAGACCTAGGTCCAAGCTTGTCTGTAATTAAATGTTTAACATAAGCCGGACACCCCCAAACCCTAAGGTGCGAGAGTACTGGCTTACGTCCTATCCATATCTCATATGGCGTTTTGGCTACAGACTTACTCGAAACTCTATTTAGAAGGTAACAAGCCGATTCGAGTGCATATCCTCAGAGAGAGATCGGCAGACCAGCAAACCCCATCATGGATCGAACCATGTCCAATAAGGTCCGATTCCTCCTTTCAGACACACCATTATGCTGTGGTGTTCCAGGAGGAGTCCACTGAGAGAAAATTCCATTCTCTCCTAGATACGTCAGAAACTTATTGGAAAGATATTCACCTCCTCGATCAGATCGAAGAATTTTAATACACTTTCCAGTTTATTTTTCTACCTCATTTCGGAATAGTTTGAACATTTCAAACGACTCCGACTTATGCTTCATTAAGTAGACATACCCATACTTCGATAGGTCGTCTATGAAGGTTATAAAGTAGAAATATCTACCTCTTGCACTTGAGCTCATAGGTCCACATACATCAGAATGTACCAAACCCAAGAGTTCACTGGCTCGCTCACTTTTTCCAGTAAAAGGTGACTTGGTCATCTTTCCAAGAAGACAAGACTCACAGGTTGGAAGTGATTCACAACCACCAAGTTCAAGAATTCCTTCTTGAGCCAACCTATTTATCCTGTTCTTATTGATATGACCTAGCCTACAGTGCCAAAGGTAGACTTCTGACACTATCTATTCTAGGACGTTTATCGAAGTTTTGAACCACATTAACAGGCTGTGATAGTAAGTAAATTCTATTATTTAATTGTCCAACAAATATTGTAACACCATTCAAAATGATATTGTAAATATTTTTTTTTATTAAAAAATCATAATTGTACATGGCCAAAAGGCCTACAGAAATAATATTTAATAAAAAGCTTGGACAATAGTGACATTCACTCAGAATTACATTACGAGAATTGATTACAAGACTCATGATTCCTAAAGCTAGAACTGGAACTTTGCTTACATCTCCAACGTTCAGGAACCTCTCGCCTTCATCAAATCTCCTACTGACCTGCAGACCCTGCATCGAATTACAAATATGATAAGGGCTTCCGGTATCCAATACCCAGGCAGTAGTATCACAAATAAAAAAGTTGCAAGGAGTTATCATATAATTACCTTGCTTCTTCTTCGGCCTGTTCGGGTCCAGGGAGGCAATGTATTGAGGACAGTTCCTCTTCCAATGCCCCTGCTTCTTGCAAAAGAAGCACTCCGCCTGGCTCTGGTCGAGCTTGCGCTTCTTGGCTGACCCTGTGCAATCGTCCCAGCATGAGGCTGCACCTTCTTGTTCTTGTTCTTCTTGTTCTTCTTTCCCTTCCCAAAGGGTCGACGACGAGAAGAAGACCCTCCCACTACATTCACCGACTCCTTATGGAGCTGGTGATCATTCTCAAAGTTCTACAGTAACCCCAACAACCTGTGGTAGTTTACTGCAGGCTTTGTCATTCGAAAATGAGTAAGAAATGGGAGGAAAGACTTGGGCAAGGAATTAAGGATCGCATCCTTACCGAGCTACTCGTGCAGAGGAAAATCTAATTTGCTTAGGCGCTCAATCATCTTGATCATGTACAGTACATGATCAGTGACTGAGGCCCCATCTCTCATCTGAGCATTGAAAATGGCACAACTAATTTTGTGCCTTTCAACATCGTCAGGCATGCCAAAGGAGTCGTTCAACATTTGAAGCATCTCCTGTGGCTGGGTGTTCTCAAACCTGCAGCTGAACTCGTCATTCATTGCTGCCAGCATAATACATCGGACGGTGGTGCGGTCATTGAGCCACTTCTGGTAAGTATCTCGGATCGCCTTACTAGCGTTTGGAGCTGGCTCCTCAGGTGCTGGATCCGTTACTACATAAAGGATCCGCTCATGCTCAAGGACGATTTTCAATTTTCGATACCAGCTATCGAAATTAGGTCCCATGAGCTTGTCATTATCTAATAATGACCGGAGCGATAGGGTAGTGGCCATAGCTGTATAAAGAAAAATCAGACCTCTATTAGTACATAAATTAATACTAAAGACTTGGACTTTAGTCTAAAGTTTTTTCTAATATTTTTACGAACTGGTAGCCTCAACCTCCAATTCGAAGAATTACTTTAATTTCTTAATGGGTACTAGAATCTACACAGACTACACACGAGCCCAACTTTGGTTGGTCAACCCATGTGCATCTATGGGTAGGTTCTTAACCAGTTGTTTCTCTAAACAACTTCTAGTAATTGATTTTGCCCCAGAACCTAATCAGTAGGCTTTGGCCTCCACTGAAAAGATCTGGTTAGGTCTAACCATTAATATGACTTAATTTGGTGAATCAGACCAATAAATAATCAGGTCCGACTTTGGCCGGCCAACCTAACCATCATCAGAAAGACTCAACCAAATTATCATATTATGAATGATAATTCCATTAGCCAATGAGCACCAGGCCTTTGGGCCTCCAATGATCATTGAACTAATGGACTCATTATCACTCACTTAATGGGAGGCATTGACTTAGTTATCATTATAACTTAATCATTTTAAGGGACCTAATAATTTTTGAGAATTTTATTAAAGGATAGTAGAGAAGAAATCATCCAGCCAATTTCAATCCTCCCACTGACTTCACCAAGTCAGATTAAAAAAGATTTAATTAAGGCTGGCATTAGGAGCACCTAAATCAGTCACACTGATTTACCTAATGACATGGGTGAGCTCTAATCACCAAGTGATCTAATCAAAATCTAACTTACCAGATTGGCCAGATAAGTGAGATCAGTGGTGGGGATTTGCCATTAACTCGTCAATGATCGAATCAATGCGAGTAGCTCCCGCTTAAGAACTACTGGTCAAAACTGCCGAACTTACCTTAGACATCAACCGGTTCATTAGTTTTAATTTTGATCAACTTAGAAATGGGCTCCACCACGTAGCCATGAATTAAGTCCATCTTGGTCTAGTTAAAGACATGGACCCATTCAACTACAACTATTGAAGTTGAGTCTAGAGTATCCTTGACCTAATCTAATTCAACTTTTGATTATATTTGACTAATTACTCCATTTAGTCTATTTTTTAAGCTAACCTTAGGTCTAACCTAATTATGGACCTAATTCATCTAACTGATTGACCCACAAGTTTATGCAATTGTCTTAGGTTTTAATTCATAATTCTAGACCTACTAGACAACACTTAATTCTTTTAATTAAGTACTTGGGCTGATGGGTCAGGGTTTGACATTTCGAAAATAATTTTTAAATTTTGAAAGATTTTATTTTCTGTTCACCAAATGTGTTGACTCATTTCACAAACGGGTCAGCACAATTCATAAACAGCAATCCTATTGCTCATTTCATAACAGAAAATAACTCAAAATAAATCATAAATTTTTTTTTAGATCTAATCTAACACATTCATGATAAATTTTATAATTAAGTCTTTTCGCTGCTTCATCGACATGGGATATAATTGCATCGGCACCCCTACCGCCATAGGAGATCCCATCGAATGGGAAGAGAGGGCCTTTAAACCCTACTTTTCTCCTATGATCGGACGGCCATGGCAACCAACCCAATTAGATTACTTGCTACTTGGATCAAGTTATCTAAATATATCAATTTTAAAATTTAAAATTTAAATTTAAATTTTAAATTTTAAATTTTAAATTTCAAATTTGAGATTTCAACCAAATTTTAAAATTTGAATTTCCAATCTTTGAATTTTAAATTTTGAATTTTAAATTTTAAATTTTAAATTTCAAATTTTAAATTTGAGATTTCAACCAAATTTCAAATTTCGAATTTTCAATCTTTGAATTTTAAATTTTGAATTTTGAATTTCAAATTTCAAATTTGAAATTTCAAACAAATTTTAAATTTTAAATTTTAAATTTTAAAATTTAAATTTTAAATTTTGAATTTCAAATTTGAACTTATAGATTACACCTTAATCTACGCATGCATATGTATATCATATTCTAGAACCATGCTCTGATACCATTTTGAAGCGAAAATTCAGTGCAGGGGTAAAATGATAATTTTAAATTCTTTTCAAAATTACTATTTTACAGTAGAATTATTAATTAATCTCATTAATTAATACTAATTAACCCTACACTAGGATCTAAATATGATACAACAGCATGTATTTAAATTTAAAATTCAAATTTGAAACAGTAATTTTTTTACTGTACTGTGTTAAGAACACATCACCTTTTGCGGGTAGTCGATCACCGTAATCTGATCACCATCGGGGGGCTCTGATCATCATGTCACAGCCACACTAGTGTCTGGCCTCTGTGGATCATCCACACGAAGCTCCCGTCTGATCTGCTCCTCACGAATGCTAGTTCGTGATTTCACCCTTTTGATGGCTGATGTTGATCGAACTCCTTCGATCGATGTGTGCTGACTCTTCGGATGCTCCAGATCATCTGCACGATTGGTTGAGAGGCTGATGGATCTCTCTCTGAAATTTGGTGGACTCACGACACTCGTGGCACACCAATCTCACTTTCCGAACCCTAGATAGAAACCCTAAGGTACACATCAAAAACCCTGCGTCCAATTTTTTTTCTTTTCTTTCTTTTTCTCTCGGAAGGTTTTGGACCTTCACCTCACGCCCAAGGCTTCCTCACGCCCCACTTTCTTTCTCAGAATTTTTCTACGCACGCCCTAGCTCCCTATCTCTTTTAAAACAGTTCAAAACGTGTCTTATCCGCGTGAGAGGATAAAGACAAGTGGTTACACATTTGAATTCAAATCAAATTTGAATTCAAACTAAAACCAACTCATCCCTATCCACTTGGGCATGAGAAGAGAAGGTGCGAGTCTACTTTGTGCGTGGAAAGGTTTCACGAGAAACTCTTTCTCGTGTGAGATGTGGGGCGCTAAAGTGGATAATGTCATGTATGCGCAAGAGATAAGTTATCCATTCAAATTCAAACACGCTTTGAATTTGAATGGCTAACTAATCATCTTTATCCAAATATTGGCGCACAAGAGTGGGTGTGAGAAGGGCTTTGCGTGAGAAAAAATTCACGAGAAGTTTCTTCTCGTGAATTCAAATGGGCGCAGAGATTTAAGGTGGTGCAGGGATTCAAATTCAAATGGTGGTTTGATCTTAATTGAACCAACCTAATCAAAATAGGTTAAGCACAATTAGAATAAATTAAACCCAACTTAATTAGGCTTAATTAGGCTCAATAAAATCTTAATCAAATCAGAAATTGACTAAGCCCAACCCCTGATCAAATCAGGGACCAAACCATCTCGATGATTAGGTCAACTCTTAACCTAATCGGGTCAAACCCAACTGAATCCAATTCAATTGGACTTGATCCAAAAATAATTACTCAATCAAATTGAATTAATGAGCGATCAAATCACTAATAAAATCTCTCATAATTATTGAATCCAAATCCGATGGGCAATCGGGTATCAAAGTCCATCAATATGAAACCTTGATCGAAGAGTTCAAATTTCAAATTCAAAATTTGAAATTCAAAATTTTGATCCCGGTACCCAAAATGTGTGGAACTTATGATCAGAGAATCCTAATTCTCAATCATAGAGTTCCAAACACATAAGACTCATAATCAGCCATCAGATCAGAAAGGAACCTCTAATGTGTGTGACCCCGCAGGTTCGAATCTAAACCGGTAGCACAGGAACCAATTCCTGTACTAATCGAAGTGACCATCTAGCAATGGTACCCGACGTCCGGATAAATCAAATAGTTACAATCGCAACACTCAGAACCTACGTGAATATGGTTACTGTATAATTCATCCTTTTTGACCCCTGTATTTAGGATGACTCAGGGTTAAACTGTCAACCCTGATGAGATCATCCGAATCGTGCTCAACTCAATTAGTCCTGTGACTCCTCACTAGGACTACCCTAATCAAGATTTTGCTAAATTGAAACACGACTGTACATAGCTCCTAAACTGGAGTGGTCAATCCCATCTTGACACACGCACCGACAAGTCAAGTACTTGACTACATCCAGCAGCCTTCCATCACTGAATTAGAAATTCAGGTAGTCCAGTGCCTAAGTGCAGTGAGTTGCTTGCAAGTCACCGTGGCGGTCTCAGGTCGGAGGGATATTTATACCCATATCCCATCGGAGCAAATCTTGACAGCAGAAATAGCTCCAGAGTCGGTCACGTTCAATGCAGATGTACCATTACATCTCACCTATATGCCATACCAGTGTCTCCACACTCCTTGGTTATGAGGACAACCAACCCATATGGCACACAACGATCTATGCTCGATAAACGTTGTCGTCCTTGGTAACAACGTATCATTTGATCGCGAACAGGTTTAAGGACTAAGCGACAAATCCTCCTTTGTCGAGTCTAAATAGTCCTAAGGACTTCACCACAACACAGGAGTTCATTAGAAGATGAAATATTTGTGATGAAAAAATATCAAAATAATTCATGTACTAATACAAAAGGAGCACAACCGTCAACAGGCTGACGATTGACTTTGGAATACTATTCCCAACAGCAAGTTCGATAAAATCCTGAAACATAGTCGAGAGCAAGTTTGACAGCAACAGCAGCAAATCGAGAGGAGCCGACAGAGAATAGAGGCAGGGGTGCTTCAGGCAGACTATCGACAGCAGAATAGCGGTCGCTTCAGAGATTCAAAAGATCTTTTGGAGAGAGAGTTTTTATGAGGGAGAGCTCCTTATAAGAGAGAGATCGGATGTATGAGGATTGAGGGTGTGATCTCTTCTTATAATTTTTTTTTCTCATAGTGAAGCTTGCATACCCCGTAGAGGTGAGTCTTTTGGCTTATCCACATATTTAATTATATTTCTATTTTATTTCTTCTTTCTTTCTACTACGATGTATGGTATTGAAAAGGTCCTGTGGAGGTAATGTCCTGGCCAGACATCCCCAATAAGTGGTATTAGAGTGAGGCAGTATCAGGGCACAAGTTGCAGTGATGGTGATCAAGATTGAAGATGGAGAAGATAGACACCATCAAGGTAAAGATTAACAGATTTGACAGGAAGAGCAACTTCTCCTTGTGGCAAGCGAAGGTGAAGGACATGCTCATCCAACACAAGTTGATCGATGCTCTCTTGTATAAAAAGAAGTTGAACATTATGGAGAAGACCTGGGAGCAGCTACAGATGCAGATGGTGAGTACCATCCACATGTACCTGACGGATGAGGTGGTGATACATATACTTGATGAGATTTCTCCGACAATGCTATGGTCGAAGCTTGAGGAGCTGTACATGATGAAGTCCCTCACCAATACTCTCTTTCTCTGGAGGCAGTTCTATCGACTACAGATGATTGAGGGATAGAGTGTGCAGGAGCATCTCAGCCACTTCCAGAAGATCCTCACCGATCTCCTTAGCATTGGCGAGAAAGTTAAGGAGAAGACTAGGGCGCTAGTCTTGCTAGCGTTGCTTCTCCCTTCGTATGTGTTCTTAGTGATTGCTCTTCTAGTAGAGAAGAATACCATCAAGATGGATGAGGTCATCATGGCGATTCTCCAAAATGAGGTTCTTAAGCAGGAGAACTAGGCTTTGAGATCAGGCGGCAGCTCTGTTTTAGCAATTTTTAGAGGAGCAGGAAGCGGCAGACGGAGCGATAGGAGATCGCGATGAGGGTGGTCCATATTTAAAATGAGAGACTTGAGCAAGATCAAATATTATCGGTATGACGAGTTGGGGCATCTAGTTAGAAATTGCCCTCAACTCAGAGATCGGACGAGGGCTACTACAGTGACAGCCAGTAGCGAGTCAGAGAATAATTTTCTGAAGATATTTGATGAGATATCTACTTCTTTTCTGTAGTAGATTTTAGATTCTCTATGCATCTATCATGTATATTGCAGAAAGGAGCAGTTTGACTCCCTAGAGAGTAGTAAGGATACTGTTTATCTGTCGGATGGATCAAGCTATGAGATCAAAGGCATCGGAATGGTTAGTTGAAGGATACATGATGGTGTAGTGAGGAGATTGGAGGAGGTTCGATACATACTCAATTTCAAGCAGAATCTTATCTCACTAAGCAGACTGGATTCGAGAGACTACAGAAAGATAGCTAATGGAAGAATCCTGAAGGTATTGCACAGTGATAGAGTTATTCTAGAGGATAAGAAGAGGATGAGAGGACAATAATACCTGGTGGGGAGTCCAGTGCGAGGTTGAGCTTCAGGAGCTAGAAGAAGCTTAGAACGAGGTGGAGCTCCAAGTGGAGATGGATCGGACATGAAATGCGAGACTCGAAAGGATGAGAGGCAATATTGCAGGGTGAGATTCTTATTGCCGCAGAAGATATCCCGAGCAGATCTTAGGTCAGGAGGAGCACAGCATATGATGAAAATGGGATTAAGTGGCTTAGCTCGACTCCCATATTTGTCCATCCATAATCAGCAGACGATTGTCCCAAGATATGGGGATAAGGAGATCCAGAAGCTCTCAGAGTTAGGAGGAGGCCGAATGTCCAATCGAGGTAAAGATTGTTGGAATTTGATGTCTCAAGATTTGACCCATAAGGAGTCCACAGTGAGGTCCAGGACGACGAACGGAGTTCAATGAGCCCTAAAACAGTCCAAACGGAGTCTAGACGGAGGAGATACGTGTGAGAGAAGTCCGGAGCAGATGGCATGGCTCATAGAGCGACATAGGCCGGTAGTGGCATAGCCAGGCCCGACAACGCGTCTAGCACACGGATGCGTGGGTGTGGCCCTGGCCCAGTCGCATGCATGGGTTGGCCTAAAGAGCGCACGAATGCCCAGGCCCATTGGGTGTCGTGGTCCACCATGGACCACGCGCCCTGTCACGGCCTATGGGATGAGTGCGGACCGATCGGGCGTTTCCCACCTGGTTTCTCGTGGTCCATGTGGATCGAAGCGGTGTTTCTTCATGGTTTCTCGTGGTTTATGCTTGCTTTCATGGACCAGGGACTCATGCTGCATGATCGGAGGGCTATCATTGCTTGCGGTAGTGATCCAATGGTCCAAGGTTTGATTTGGATCCTGCTAGGAGATCTAAACCGATTAGAACTTTGATCTGAGCTCGGTTTGAGATGTTTAAAACCCTATGGTAATAGAGAACAGAACCATGGTGGCGAGTTTGGCAGAATCCTGAGACGCAGTCGAGAGCGAATTTAGCAGTGTAGCAGTAGACTGAGAGGAGCCAATAGAGAGCAGAAGTATGTGTGCTTTAGGCAGATTGTTAGGCAGCAGATAATGATCATTTCAGAGGTTTAGGGAGTCTCCTTGAGAGAGAGCTTTTGTGAGGAAAAACTTCTTTTAAGAGAGAGATATTGAGAATACGAGGGTTGAGGATGTGATATCCTCTTGTAATTTTCTCTTTTCTCATAGTGAAGCTTGCATGCCCCATGAGGACGAGCCTTTTGACTGATCCACATATTTGATTGTATTTCTGTTTTATTTTTTCTTTCTTCCTGCTGCGATGCATGGTATCGAAAAGGTCCTGTAGAAATGGTATCCTGACCAAACATCCCCAACAATTATATTAATATAAATATTAAAATAATATTAAAATATAATAAATGTAATAATATTGATATTGATATTAATATTATATTCATATAAATATTAAGATAATATTAATATAATATTATATCACTATTCAATATTTTATTCTAACCATTTATTGATATTTTGAAAAATCTTGATCGTTGATCTCAAAAGAATATTTTGGGAATAAAAAAAGTGCCATCATTTTTTATCCGATATGAAGTGCCAAAATCCATCTCTCATATGGATTTTCACTTCTCATGAAATATGGAAAGTAACTTTTCATAAATTTTTTTTTCTACTCTCTCTCCTCTTAAAATTTAAATCAAACAAAGGACCTCCTCTCCATTTTCAGAAATTGCTTCTTCCCTCCACCACTTCCCATCAACCAAGTCCTTAAGCTGTTAGTAGCTGCGGATGACCGGACACGGGATCAAACTAGAGCCTGGGAAGACAATGGAATGCATAACGCAATGCAGAATTATGTTGAACGAAAAAAAAGGTCAGCAATTAAAAATATGTTGATTCCGTGCAATTAGAAATATGTCGGAATAGAAGATGCATGTTAGTACAGTTATAGCTATTATAGTAGCATGTTGCTAGACTTACAGTTGCTTGGATTCATGCAGTTGTAGTTTGTAGGCGCATAAACCTTTTTTGTTTGGATCATTAAGGAAGGAAGTGCGGTCATCCTTTTAGCAGGGTGGTCAGCTTAGCACCACCTTACACTTTGTTTCAATCAAAATATATGATTATAATAAAAATAAATGTACATCAAAATAAATGATATTAATATTAATTATGTATCTCACAATCGTATTTAATTATAAATCTAAAAATATTATTTCAGAAAATGGTAGAAGATCAAATGCCTTAGTGGCATATGCATGATGGCCATTGATATAAATAAGATTTCATCGGTGGAAGCAGAGTGAGGGGGCAAATAAAGGTGAAGCTGGCTGGAAGTTGGTGGGTTCATTTGTGGAAGTGGTTGAAGGCGTTGTAGCCATGGTTGAAAAAGGCGATTAGAATTTAGAATGATGCTCCATATACCGAGATTTCTTTCAAGCATTTCATCGAACAACTAGTAGGCCTGCTGAAAGAGCATTTTGAGTAGAGAAACAAGGAAATTGCTGATAGGTGGCAAGCGTTGCACTCAAACTCGATGCCTCCGGCATGAACCTGGCAGAAAAGGTAAAGGAAGGTGGCGGTGCTATGAAGGTCGATGGTGTGGTAATAGGCAAAGTTGTTAGGGGCAAGTGTCACAGTACCCCATTGGCCAGTAAAAGGTGCCGAATAAATATATAAGCCTAAGCCAGTCCTTTGCCTAGTGGCTTAAACTTTTGGACCATAAGCACGCACAGATGGTGCTAGAGCCAAAACCCCATATGATGGAATAGGACCTAAGGCATGAATCCCTCTTATCGAGTAGGAGCCAACCTGCGACGACGGTATCCTGACAGCGGGAATTTATGAACTTTGAGACAGCAGGAATGTTGGATCATGGCCAAATAAATTGAATAAAGTACCAGTTTTGCCCAAAAAATTTGAGCTGCCTCATCGCATACAAGCAATTAAGCTATTATGAACTTGTTAGATTTTTTACCAACAAAAAAAAAAAAAAAAAATAGTATACTTTTGCCACCTGACTATCCTGCGAATACATTCTTGACATGATACATTCACCAATCATTACAATGAAGAAAAAAGAAAAAAGAAAAAAAAAACTTGCACCGAGGGCTGCAAAATCAGTAACAGTCTTCCCAAATGGGACGGAAAAAGAAGAAACAAACAGTGGCACCCAAAATTTCCACAACTCCATGACAGGAATACTACTAGCGATTCTTTGTACAGGTAATCGGTTAACAGAAGGCCTTTTCTCGGCTGTGTAAGGTAAGTACTTTTCACTGGTCATGAGTCTGGTCATCTGACAAGCAATGTTCCAGCCCTGCAGAAGTGAAAGCTAAAGCAGCTCCACAAAAAAGACCAGATGAAATGCTCCTCCCTGTAAATCAAAAAGTATTACCTGATGATAAATATATAAGATACTGAGCAATGAACGTGAGATATGGTCGTAGATCTTATTTCGCTAAAAGAATTTAAATAGAGAGAATGGGCAGAATGAGGTTAAGACTTAAGAGAGAGAAATCTCACATCAGCTAACTTTTTACTCCAATGTTTAGATTAAAATAGAAGTACAAGCTTGACAAAGAGGGACAAAAGTTGAGCAGCATCTACTGTAAGTTCCAACTTCCAAAGCAGAAAAGTAAACTCCTAACTGTTCGTCGTTGTCTTCAAACTTTTTTTGAGTGGTACAATATTATCAAACTTATTTATTCAGTGGACCTATCTGCTGCTATTCTTATATTTAAACACAAAGGATATGCATAGAGTCCCACTTTTCTCTCCCAATGAAAGAATCAACACATATATAGCAGTAGATTTTTTTAAATATAAGATCTTGTTCTTCAATATAACCAGCAAGCTAATAGAACAGGCAAAATATTGATGATATGTACATTATTATATCCTCCAAATTTTCAGATATTTCAACTTGCATAGGCCATAATACCAACAAGTTTATTTTTCAAATTAGTTTGTCTGATAACAATCACTTTTCTTTTTAGCATGCAGGTTTAACCATCTAGCATCGCTAATCACAACATTTTGGTAAACTGATAATACTTTCCTGAAAAAATAGATATTACAGATGACTAAATAACTAAATATACCAAAGCACATATTAGTACCAACACAATTTGAACCTCACACCATCAACTACAGAATAATTAAAAAAAAAAAAAAAAGGGAAAGCATGTTGAACACTGAAGTGTAAATCATGAAAAGGCTTTCTTCAATAAACCATTTGATTTATAAAACAAACAATTCAAATTTACAAAATCTTGAATTTGTATTCAGACAAAATACAGAAAAATAGTGCTCGTAGGTAAAGGTCGAAGTGTTCAAAAGCTCGACTTTCAAATTTTCATCCAGAAAACGATGTCCGCTAGTAATACTATAAGTAGTTTTTGCCTAGCCAACTTGAACCTGGCTTACATCAAACTGGACCAATGCAAAATTGGATAGTTCGCTTCCCGCCCCCCCCCCACTCTTTGATGCCAACTAACATCGTCTCCCATGAACGGCATCAAATACGACCCTGTTGCCCTGGATCTATACGATACTAAAGATGATGCCAACATCCTCAATTGATACCATGGGGGTCCTCACTGACATCTCCAGCCCCAGTCAAAAGTTAGGGATAAGGTTTTGGTTGCCACAGCTCCCCCCACCCCCCTCTCTCTCTCTCCCTGTCCCCCTCTTCATAAGCCCCCCCTTCTCTCTCTCTCTCTCTCTCTCTCTATCTATGTCCCTCCCTCCCTCCCTTTCCATATGCCCCCTTCTCTCTCCCTCCCTCCTCGCTCTCCCTCTCCTCCTCCCTTTATCCCCCTCTCCACCTCCCTCCCTCTAGTCTGGTATGATGCATACCGATACCATACCAAACCCACTACCGGTCGGTATAAGCCCTAGTACCAATTCCAAAAACCTTGATTATAGTCCTTTAAGAAAGTCAAGCTGACCCATAAGAAATTAATGATGATTTCCTATAATACATAAGAATCTCAAGTGAAATACTTCTCGGGTCTAAAGCCTGCATTCCTCTTTCTCTGCACCTTTAATAGCAAAATAGTGAATATCTACAAGGTTATGTTTTCTTGATAATTCATCAATGTTCATGAAAATCTAGAAAATGAGTCAAAATTGAAGACATGTCCAGGCTAATTTAAGCATACATAACCATGGAACTTAAATAGCCAACAATAATGAGAGACTGCACAGTAACAAAAACCTCCGGATTCCAGATGTTACTTTAGTACTAGGACCAACCAATCAGTCATACGACATAAAGGTTTCTTACTGTATGTCAACAATAAATAATTCTAATAATCATCTTTCTGCAAATTTTCTCTTTTTTTTTTAATCATAGCTTGCAAATATCGATGGAGAGGAAAGGACTTTTAGAGCGTTCAAAGATGGAGGACAAGAGTTCTACCTATGAAAAAAAAAAAGATGGAGAGAAAGGGATTTGTGTAAGTGTCAATATAAACATGAGAATTTCTATGAAACGAGGAAGCTTTGAAATAGAACACTACCGTATAAACCATGGTTCATCGAACCATCTCGAATCGGACAAATCGGGGCTTTCCGAGCTGTACTAGCCGCAAATAGGGACGGTTTGAGCTTCCAAATTGAAACACCGGACAAGGGAGACAGAAAGAGATGAAGAGAGAGAGAGGGAGGTGGGGAGGTAAAGAGGGGACACCGTCGCTGAAGGGTTGGCGGTGGCCTGCCAAGGCCGTCAGAGGGTGCTCCTTGTCGTCCGATAGGACGTTTAATCGAGAGAGATAGAGAGAGGGGGGAGCAAAGGTACTGGAGAAAGGCGCAGCAATTTGAGAGGCCATCGGAGGGCACCGAAGGGTGCTAGGTGGCTGTCATGTCCACTGGACAGCGAAAAAAGTGAAGCCAGAACTGCAGCAGTGGAACAGGGACGACCATCCTTGTTCATCACTTTTTTTAAAAAAATAATGATGAATAGTTAAGCCAACTTATTACCAACTTCACTATTTCAATTTTTTTAAAAAAAATTGGGAACTAGTGAGGCCGGCAATAGATGTGCCGACTTTACTGTGGTCGAATTTTTTAAAAAAATCCCATGAAACAAGAACGATCGCCCTTGTTTCACACCCATAGAGTCGTGGGCTCGCTGTATGACAGCCACAACAGCTAGCTAAACACCCTCCGATGTCCTCTTCGCCGGCTTCCCCTCACTCCTTTTCTTTCCCTCCCTCCTCTCTATCTCTCTCGACCGCGATTTGGTGAAGAAAGGGGATGCCTTGGTGGCACTCTGAGCACACCCGCAGCCCACCTGTAGCCATTGCTGGTATCTCCTCTGGCCACCCTCTCCCTCCCTCCCCCTTCTCCCTCCGCCTCCCCTCTTTCTCTCTTTTTTTCCTCCATGATTTCTTTCTTTGCTTCCATGTCGATTCATGCCGGTCTAAGTTCAGTACAGGCCCATACCGACTTGTACCGTCGGTCGGCCAGCACAGATTCCGGTACCGATTCCAATGGATTATAAACATTGTTGGTGATCATTTTGTATGAATTGCATTTCATCTCATTGAATTAAATTTGCATAATGGTTCAAAATGCAGAAAAACTTAACTTCATAAATGTAGTCCGATAAAAAAACCCAAGAAAAAAAAAACAAACCTTTCAAACCCAAAACAGAAGCTCCAGCAACAAAAGCACCCACAGCGCCATTAATGAAGTCCTTCTTCTTTCTCTGCTTTTCCAACAGTTGTTCCACACCAGCATATATACCTCCAAGGGCAGCAAAAGTAAGTCCATAGTTACCGCATACCTTGAGGGTTCTCATAAGCTCTGGATGTGTCACATTTTGCTTCACAGGGGGCACATCACGTTCAAACAGTGTAGCCACAATTGCACCTGTTACAGTCCCTGCAGCTAAACCCATTGTTGCTCCCTTGACTGTGACCATAGTTGGAGTATGTTGATCTAACAAGTCTCTAACTTTTGAGAGCTCCATGCTTTTCTTTAGTGCAGAAACTAATCAAGAAAGAAGACAAAAAAGGAAAAATAAAATAAAAGAAAAGAAAAGCAAAACGACTTGTATGATTAAACATAAGCCATTATTAAATGCAAAAATTAAATCATTGCAGGACAAGAAAGAAAAAAAACAACACAAAAAAGAACTTCCTCAAGAAAAAAGAAACAAAAGAGTAAAAGTTGAAGAAAGTGAACTTTTTTTCTCATCTTATGGTTTTGAAGTCTAAAATTCAATCACACAAGTATCCTTTTACATGTACCAAGCACTCAAAAATTAACAATTATACAATCCAATGGTATTAACTTAGGATCTTACGGTTTGTAGGTAAGGGGTGTTTAGAGATAACATGGCTAAATTTTATTAATTCCATCAAACTCAAAGAGCACTTTGCGACTGTACCTCAACCTGACACCAGAACACCACACAAAATGTCATGAAATCGCTGGCCAAGGTAACCATGAGAAGAAGAAGGGTTCACTTGAAACTTAGAAGGCCACTTCGTGGGTAGTTAGACCAACCTTAATTTTCACATGGTCAAAGCTCATACAAACGGATAATACTTTCCCTAGGCTAAAATTACCTTCAACAGCCAAAAGTTCAAAACAATAGCTAAAAATAATACAGAGTGCACTTACCCTTTGGAACTAAACAGCGAAATTCCTTTTGAAACATACACAGTCTCTTTCATAAAAACAATCAAGAATTTGAATGGTGCATCTTCTCCAAAGGTGAAGATGTCACACTCTAGTTGCTTCAACAAACTAGGTACGTTGGAAAGTTATGATTTCCTCTACATGGTCTATCTTTTTCAAGGACAAACCCGATACATGTATCTTTAACCCCTTTCCTAGAAGCTTAATCCTTTGAGGTCTAGTGGTAATATAATATGGTATCAGCACCAAAGGTCATGAATTGAAATCCTATTCAGGCCAATTTTACCTATTTTCCCAAGTTTTTTCTTCCCTTGACTCTTTTTTGGTCGAGTCATTCTTGATTCGTTCTTATCTTGTAATGCCCCGTGATGGGCTAGAAAGGCTTAGACAAATCTGTAAAATTGGAGAAAAATCTCTGAAAAGTTTTATAATGCTGAATGTCTCAATTGAGTAGTTACAAAAAGTGTTTATAGGGATATTCTCCATCTACAGTGAGAACTTGCTATAGAGATATCCTCCCTCTAGAATGAGAAACTTGCTATAGAGATATTCTCCCTCTAGAGTAAGAAACTTGCTAAGCCAGGAAAGTGCAAGAAAATGTGCCTTAGCTATGATCACTAAATTAGGCCATGCCTGACTTTTGCTTAGACAGCTGACGATCCCACTGTTCAAGAAAATTTATGGAAACTTGTTCTACATCATCTTGAGTCCTCGATTCATCTATACCTTTGCATGGTCCGGGCCACACGTGAGGGAGGTGTTAAGGACTCATATGTATTGTTGACCCCTTCCCACACGGAATTCTACAGCATCAGGTGTTAAGGACTCATATATATTGTCGACCCCTGCCCAATTGAATTCTACAGCATTACCATCTGTAGTGCATATAATTCCAGAAAATACTATCAACAATCTTTAACTGGAAACAAGTTACATTACTAAAAATTTGCATTCAAGAGTCTCTCTCGCACACGGCACATCAAGTGTATTGAGCTGAATAACTTCTTGAAGATAAAAGCAGATCCCTCACTTTCTTATTTGAACCCCTATTCAAGAAAGACAACTCATAGCAGTCGTACGAAGAGAAATCGTTCAGGGAAAAAAAAAAAAACCCTAGAAATCCACATCGAGCCATAAACAAACAATCTTACGATCAATATGAAAAAGAGAACAAAAACGACATTTAATATTAAAAAGATTTCAATAAACAGAATACGAGGAAACAAGAAAGAGATGGAAGGAAAGAAACGACTCCAGACAACAAGAGCGCAATTCTAGATTAGAAAAAGCATATCAATGTCGATTTCAGAAAGCACAAACTAGAAATAAAAGCATTCGTATTCCATTTAAAGGATCAAGAAACATATAAAGGTTAAACAAGCGATCTAAACGAGAAGAACAAGAACGAAAAGCAAGAATATCCTGTACCAATTCCACAACCCAAAATCACAAGAACAACAAAGTGAATAATTAAAAGAAGATAAATAAAGTAATAAACTAATAAAAAAATTATGAAGAGAAGAAAGAAACAATCACCAACCCTTTTCCTCTTGCGCGGTGGGGAACGCTCGGCCTCTCTTGGGAGCGGTGGGAGCACTTCAAGAGGAGCTTTTCGGACCTCAAGCGAATAATAGAAATAGACGAAAAATAGGAAGAAATGCTCCCCCGCCGCCTAAGGACGGAGATCGGACGGCTGATAAGGCGGTTCTACGTCCTGATGGATCGTCACTTTGATTGGATCGTCCCATTTCTTGCCCCGCCGACTCTAAACTCCTTATGACACGGCCCATGGGCTCACCAAATTAGATACGTCTGATGTCGCGCTAGTGAAAATGGGAGGGCGAACAAGCCCAACCCAACCCAACCCGATCCAATCTAATATTTCTGTGATAGGATACGATCAAAAGAAAAGTGGAAGGCAGCACAGTTAGGCATGTGTTTCTTTTTGAACGTAAGTTTGTATCATATGTAAATTTTAGCGCAAAATTTACATAGTTGTTATTTTATTAAAAAAAGTTTTTTTTTTTTTTGGAGAACGCTGCATATTTAAGAAATGATCTTGACGTTGTCTCTCCATCTAAGTGACGGACGGATATGATATACAAATTTCAAAAAACTGAAATATTTATTACAAATATCCAATGTATGTTTATTTAATAGAATATGATCCATCTCATGTATATTTAAATTTAGTTCTGAAATTGTTGAACCACTAAATGTGTTTATTTGGTCCAAAAAAAGAAAATCAATCTTTTTTTTTTTTTCCAAAATCAATAATTGAATAGACTTTTTATGCAAAATCTATATATCACAGAGTTTTCTTTTGGCAATTGAAATAAAGAGAGAGATGTTGTCTACTCATAATCCACAACAAAATAGTCTTGGTATCTCTAGCCTCATTATTATAGTTATCACACAGGCATGAAATGACAGAGCAGAAAAAGAAAAATTCTCAAACAATTCCAAACATGCCCGAGCTTTCCTATCACCACCAGCGTATATTTTCCTTCTCCTCGCATGGTGGCATCTGCTATTTAAAGTGAGATGCATGGATGTGGACATGATAATAAAAGCAAGTTTATGTGCCCATGTTGAGTTGTTCCTGCAAGATTTTCTGCGAAGAAACCCTCCGAGATGATGAGTATGACATGATTTTACCATCCTAGAATGTTATCTTTAATCGCCTTAAAGGCATTCCAACCCTAAATGGTGAAATATCTATCAAAGATATAGCAAACATGAAGTAGTATTAGGCATGTTTGTTGTATTTGAATGTTTATAATGGGCTTTCTACTGGTCCTTTGATATCATATGAGGGAAAGCATATGGGCTGATGTGGAGGTCTACTATAGACATATTGCGCATGAGAAATTCTTTGTGCATCGTGGATAGTGTAAAAAATTCAATATGGAGCATACCATCTTATCCAATTGATCCACATAATCATCGCTTTTCAACGCATATTTAATGTCTGCAGATCGTCTTTTTTGTTTAAAAATTTTGTATGACGAAGATATCTCTATCCTTTAAAAAAAATTATGATATTCTGTGGTGTATTATAGCGCAGGATGTCATAATATGGTGCAGGATATCATAATATAAAAAGAGTATTTTTATTCAACTACTTTTCAACGTGTATTTAATGTCTGTAGATCGATTTTTTTATTTGAAAATTTTGAATGACAAAAATACCTCCATTTTTTGAGAAAAATTATGACATCCTGTGTATATTATGATATCCTGTGTATATTATAATATCCTGTATTATATTATAACATTTTATGGATAAAAATTATGACTTTGTGGATGCAGGATGTCATAATATGGACATAGAATGTCATAATTTTATAAAAAAAATAGGAGTATTTTCATCATACAAAATTTTTCAACGAACAAATTAATCTACAGACTTAAATGTGCGTTGGAAAATAATGATTATATGGATCAATCGGACAAAATGATGCACATTATGTTAGATTTTCTGCACCGCCCATGGTGCACAAAAAAAATTACCTACTGTACACAATCTCGACACGCTAACATCTTTGGCCTTGGCACAAAAATGTATATAATTTTGATACATGCTGATTACAAGCATTTAAAATGCATTAGCGTTAGATGCATGTAATATATGATTTATCAAATCTTAATAATCTTCGTGGACGGACTTACGGTGGATTGGTATAATAAATCTAATCTATCAAAAAAAAAAAAAAAAAAAAAATCCAGTTCGCCGACCACTGTGCTGTGACAGCAGTCACGCAACATTGTTTGTATGTTATATGAGCCATTGTCTTGCGCAAAAACAGGACAGCCATGTTTCTCGAACTCGACTCCCAACTCTACTTTGGAACCTGAGAGGATCTGGACTCCAATACCAGTTCGTGTGATCTGGGCTTGCAGCCTCAAATAATAATAATAATAATAATGATAGTAGTAATAAAATAAAAAAAAAGTATAAGAAAAGATTCTCAAGAGTATTCAATGAGCAGCCAATGGTTCAAATACATTGAAGTCTGTAGATTGCGACTATTCATTTCTGTAATTACGAGGTTGGGATGCTTTCGTGTTATCCATGTGCCTCACGAAAAGTTTTGTCGGCAAATATGTACCAGCCGACAATGAATCCAAGATAAATTTCCAATAACTTTCTAGCACTTTAATAAATCGCGTGCCACAGTATTCAGCAGTTTGAAGCTTGAAAGGTCCATTTATAATTGTCTCCCTTATTAAGGCTTTTTGAGAGAGGTAGTAGTGGTCCTGCTCCGCAGTAGGACAAGTATGAAATAAATTCACCTTTTAAAACACGAGTATGACATTTTTCCAAAAAAAAAAAAAACATGAGTATGGCATGAGACACGTTCCAAAGTTTTCAAATGCTATACCATAAAGCATGAGTACCTAGCTAAGCATAATCAAGTTCAAGTAATTTTGGAATCAGGGTCAATTAATTGATGCCTGAACCATACGGCTCAAACATTATTAGTAAACTGATAGATCTTTGTATTGACAGTTGATAGGTTCTTTGGATCTTCAAAAAGAAAACATGCACGGCTTTGGAAATCATGGGGACGGTGTTAAAATGGGTTACCCCACTCGTCATATATAATTGTAAATTTTATGGGAGTTGATATGAGATATGAATGAAGAGCGGACTATGCTATTCAGTCCTTGTCGTGATCTTGTGAACACCTTGAATGTTTGGAAATAATATTTAGGTCCATCAAAAAGATCTATCCAAAAATATTGGATAACGATCAGTTTATTTTCATCCTAGAATGGATTTATTAAATGGACCGCAGTGGTGGAACCGAATCGCGGTCAACCGCATGCATATGTTCGTGTGACATAAATTATTACATAGCTTTATTTCATCCTAAAATGGAATTATTAAATGGATTTATTTCACTGTTCCATCTAACGATTCCTGCACACGCCAGATGGGCTCAAGACAATATTTATCGCTTGTGAGGTAATTACATTCTCCCCATTGCCAAGAAA
The DNA here is from genome assembly GCF_000442705.2 of Elaeis guineensis. Taxonomy (NCBI): domain Eukaryota; kingdom Viridiplantae; phylum Streptophyta; class Magnoliopsida; order Arecales; family Arecaceae; genus Elaeis; species Elaeis guineensis. The sequence goes on along the minus strand of NC_025993.2, from coordinate 162,509,439 downwards.
CCAAGAGGAGTGGAATCGAGCAAAGTTCGGGATCGACGTACGTAGTTGAGACATAGGGCTGGAGATGCGGTCGAGGGAGTCCAGATCAAGTACAAAGTGATCGCCACATATCGCCCATCACGTTGGCAGAAATAGGTGTACACTAGATGTTGTAACAACTCGCCGTCACGATGTGAGGTACCCTCGTCGGCTTCCTTCCAATTGAGCGCGACCGCTGGAGTGTAGCACTCCCTGGTTAGTAGAAAATTAGGAAAACGAAGCCCATTATTGATGTTGTCCTGTCACCTTTGTTGCGTACCTATGGGTTGATAAGTAGAGGATGGTTGGATGGACTGCAGCTTCCCACGAGTGCCCGTCTGAAGGATATATTACATTATCAAGTCCCCACTCTTGATATGTTGCTCCTATATATGGCTTCAATCATGGATTTCGCAGCATTGGTCATGACCAGTTGGCAACCTAACCTAATTATAAAAGTAGTTCAGTGCATCAAATTGAGATCGACGTCCCAGAACCCTTGCATTTATTGGATAACTTACTTGGAACTGATTATTATCCAACCACAAACTCGAGGGTTGGCTGTCTAAGTCATTTTCGGATTGTATCTTTCACATGAAAGGACAGTTGATCTTTCTTTACGATATCAATCATTGATATAGATTTTTTATAGATTTATATAGATTTTATAATAATTATTATGCAATCCGATAGTGCATATCATGAAAAAAAAATTGAATCATTCTTCCGAGCGGAAGATATGATCCAAAACTGCCAAGTCCATGTAGATGGAACATGGCCCGAAGTTAAGATTGATCCAGCTCATTTCAATCGCTAAGCTATCCAAGGATAGGTTCTTTGGCCTGGCTGGCGTAAAATATTGTAGCCAAATCCATCAAAGTTTTGGCTGAAAAAAAAAAAAAAAAAAAAGAAAAAGAAGAAGAAGAAGAAGAAGGGGGAGGAGGAGAAGAAGAAGAAGGAATATGTAAATTTTTTTTAAAAAAATTGCTCACGTGGTTCACGGTGCAGCATTCCGCACCATTCATTTTAAAGGAGCTCATCCTTCTGCCATGTCCAATCTATTTACGTGTCCCATGTGATGATGGACCATGCCCGATTCCGCGAATAAGTGACAGCGTATATGTGGGGTAGTATGTCATGTCATGTCTCGTGGTCCCTGTGGTCCCTGCCACCGTCGTTTCTATTCTTTTTTCAATTTTAGTGTTGGGGTCCGATGCTCGCCTGGTACGTTTACGCAGGGCGGTAACCTCGGACCTACAGCGACAATTATTTATCTTTTTCACTGAAGTTCTGATTTACCACCATGGATTTCTAGCTACAACAGCTAATAACAATTACCGTAGCGACTATGATTTTATTTCCAGAAGAAATTCAATTAAAAGGTCAATGACAACAAACAAGAAAGAACTAATTACTAGTAATATTTTTTTTCCCTATAGAGAATAAGTTGGTCCAAAAGAGAATGAAGACAGTACATATATAAAAAGGACCAGCGATTTGCACCTGGATTTGCCCTTAAGTAGAGCTGATTGTAGCGGTTTGTAGCAGCTATAGCGCTTAATAATCTCACAACAATGGTCCAAATCAACCTGCAGCCTTTTATGTTCATTAAGATAATCAAACCAAGGTTTTCACATGTTTAAACCATTGCATCTTCAACAGCAGAATCTAAGCACCCAAGGGGCTTCTGCTCTGGTTGATGGAAAGCTGCCATAAAATTCTTTGGACTGCATAGAATGGAGAGTCGAACTCACTCTAAGGTGATCCATACGGGGTGGTGAGCAGATAATGCAATAGCTTTTTTTATCTTTATATTTTTTATAGGAAGACGATGCCATAGATTTTACGGTCCAGGTATGTGGATATGGTGCACATGGAGAAATAGCATGCAAGGTCCATCGACGATACACCTTTTTGTTCTTCTCTCTTTTGTCTTTGGCGGAGCATTTAATGTAAATCTTTAATTCTTTAACTTACGATTCTCCATTTGAGAAGTGATACTTGTCTATTTGAAAGATACTTGAGCTTTTTGATTTTTTGTTTTTGCTTGTTTTCATATTAAATTTCTATGCTCTAATTTATCAAAGGAAAAAAGAAAAGATTTGATCTTCGCAACGTGGTTTCATCGGATTTTATATTTCTTAGGTTTCCTAAGTTTTGCATTTGTCCCATTGTCCCATTAAATATTAATTAATCTATAAGGTGAGTAAAGATATTACATGATGCTTGTGTATGCGTAGGTCCTGTGATACTAATTTTTAACAAGGTCAGCAATAGGCTTATATATGATCCTTTACCAAAATCTAGTTTCTAATACTGGCCCTCTTATAGTTTTGAGGATCAAATATTTATTCACTTTGATAAATTTTTGAAACATTACATCTTGATCTTAAGGCAGTTCTTTTTACCTTTTCTTTTCCCCCTAATAACAATAACTTGTGCAACCGTACTTGATATCTCAGTTAAACCTTGACTTTTCTTTTCCCCACCATTTTTGTTTTCAGTGTTCACATAAACTACAATAAAGCGGCCGATAGTCACTTGCATGGACTCTAATGTTTAGTCTGGTCCGTCTGGAAGATATGACCTCTTATTGCTTTTTATTGAGATTCTTCACCACTTTTTTCCTATACTTTTGAAGGCTCTTTTCTGGACCATGTATCCATTAATTGGATTTTCCTTCTTAGTTCTGTCCAGGTAACCTTCCAAAATTTTAGGGTAGAACAATTACCTTCCATCAATCTTTGCTGATCAGTATGTCAAATAATAGCATTAAGCTATCTAATGAACTCAATAACCATGTGCTCCAACTATGTCTCACCAATGATAATATTATAAATTTTAAGATATAAATTAATATTTGTTTAAAGAATATCGAAAATTTAAGCAACAATCGGCATCATTATAAGATTGATGTGTGTGTGTATATATATAGCCCTCTTTTCCATGAAGTAAATAAATCTAAAGGCCTTGATCCATATTTTTCTTATTCATGTATTACAAATAGATCAACAATAGGATTTTTTTTTCTTTTTTGTTCTTCCCAATATTTGTATTTTATGCATCACAATAATGTAATTAGAAATAAAAAATCTCTGAAATAGAGAATTTCTATCGAATAATAGTCTTATTGCTAGAATAACGGTATGTTACTACTTAGAGAGCAGTTATTCATTCCACACTTGGCTATCCAACATTTATCATAGGCACGGTAACTAGTACATCAGAGGTATGTCCTTCTCTATTCTCTTGTACTAGAAAAAAATTCTCTTAATATTCTAATGCTTGCATCGGATATAGATCGAACTATCGCACAACATGCTGAATCTAGCTCATGTACCGCTTTAATGGATGAACAGCCCAATCTTTGAAACATACTACAGCCTTAGATGTCGAAGAGCCAATATTGAGGTGCTAAATCTTTTCGTCAATGTCAATGCTTGAGGAAGATTAATCTGTTATCCCTAAAGTAACTTTTATCCATTGAAAGAGATCCTTCTAATCGGCACTGTTAGATCACTAGCTAAAGCCGACATACATACATACATACATACATATAATATATATATATATACACACACACTATACTAGTAAGGCATGGATAGGTAATTGCATAGAGAGAAGAGCGATTCCTATATATATAAAGAACAAATTCTCTCTCTCTCTCTCTAAACAAACAATATATATGGATTGTTACATATACATAACATACTAGTTGTTGTTTAATTTTTTAGTATTTTTCAAATAAAATACTATTTTATACCTCAAAAATTAATTATATGATGTTGTTATTAATGAACAACCAAATGGGTTTAAAAAATATTATTATTTAAATTTGTTAATATTTTTTTTTTGTTATAGCAACATATACAAAAATAATGCATCAATAGAGTAACAATAAATAAAGTATATCTAGCTTTTCACTCCAATATTTAAAAAGGCAATGATATTCATGTTATAAATTTTTTAATTAGCCACAATGCTTCCAAACCATAGCTATCATATTACTCTTTCTGGTATATGTACACTGGGCATGTGTTGCACATGTTCTTCCAATAAAGAGAGGGAACAAAAAAAATCAGCCTGCAGATATTAAATAATATTACATTTTTGTGGAATCTCTATTTTTTTTAAAACAAAACTCTGTTTCTTTGCTGCTTCTTCATGTACGCCTTGCACATGTTCTTCCAATAAAAAGAGAGATTTAGAAAAATCAGTCTCTTGCTATTAGATAATACCACATTTTCATACGTGAAGCCTTCTTTTTTTTTTTTCAAAAACAAAAGAACTCTCTCTTCGCTGCTAGTATTGGGTACGTGTTGGACATGGTCTTCCAACAAAGAGAGACTCAGAAAAACCGGCCTGTCACCATTAAATAATGCTGTATTTTTGTGGAGCCTCTTTTTTCTTTTTTTATTTGGAAAAAAACCCTCTCTCTTCGCTACTAGCATCAACACGTTCTTCCAATAAAGAGAGAGATTCAACAACATTTACCTGTCGCTATTAAATAACACTGCATTTTTGTGGAGCCTTTTTTTTTTTTTTGGGTATGTCTTTTTTTAAAAAAGCTCTCTCTTCGTCCGGTGAGGTTAGCTTAGCATCGTTCGAGTCGTTCACACCTCGAATCAATTTCTCACGTGAGCAGCTCCTTGCAAGCGGCCGGACTTGACCGCAAGCCTTGCAACCTGTCCTATATAACGACTGCCAAAGCCTCGAACACCATTAAAAAAAAAAAAACTCGAACAGCCAGCCTCATCTCACCTTCTTCCCCACCTAATAGATTAAGAATGATGTTGAAGCCTTTGCTCCAATCTCCAAACCAAGCCGCCTCCTCCCTCTTCTTCTCATATAGGTGGTCCTCAAGCCATGGCAGCTCATCGACCAAAACCCGGTCACCATCATCGGTTGGAAAACGAAGGGCTTCGAGGTGTGGCCGGATTTGTTGTGAGATAAGGGAGGCTCGGGTGGCTGTAGCTGGTACCAAGGACGCCCCGGTCCCGGTGAAGGCATTCGTCAACGTGAAGCGCCCCATCGGAGGGATCTTTGCAGAGGGCATTCGTGATAGAATTACTGACATGTTCGGAAAATCCCTCCTCCTCGAGCTCGTCAGCTCCGAGTTAGATCCGAGTAAGTTTTTAATCAAGCATACGTAAGAATTACTCAAAGAACAAGGGGATAAGTTGAATAACTGGCTCGGGGAGTAATTTGAGGCATTCTGCTGCATGGACCTGTTGGACTGCATGCAGTCTTTTCAGTTTTACGTTTTTTCAAGAAAACTCATTCAAGAAGAAGGCATGGGATAACAATAATGGAGCTTTAGATAAGGAACGAGACTACCTGGCAAACTAAGCAAAAAAAATAAAAAAAATAAAAGAAAGAAAAGAAAAGAAAAGAAAACAAAGAAAAAGATACTGTGGATGCCAAAAACTATAGAACCACGAAAAACCAAAAGCTTCATTCATATATCCTTTTGTTTCTAAATCTTTTTTTTTGCCATCTATGATTAGAGATTTTGGAAAAACCATAACGTTTAATTAAAACCCTCCTCTGTGTGTGCACGCGCACGCGCGTGTGACAATAAAAATGTGTTACACTGGCTATTCTAAGGATTCTCTCTTTTTTTCCTCCTTGTTTATTAGATTTAATTTTTGGATTCTGAAGTTAAAGCTTAGGAGGTCAAATTAGTTTGTTGTCATTTAATTATTGTTTTTTTTTTTGGTTGGGTTTTTTTGTGGTTGGGGGACGTGGCTCGTTGACCAAGTTTCCAAGTCTACTTGCTCCTTGAAAAATTAATAAAGAAGGAAGGCATGAAAAGTGACAGAGCGAACTGTACGGCATCTAATTTTGATTAATGTTGTCAGAGGTGGACGTGCTCAATATAAACATGTGCCTTGATTTACCATTTTTCTAGATTTTTTTTTTCTTTTTTGTCTCTTATATATGCTTCAGGAGGATCAATGTCCGTAAAGTTATAATTTGATATATATTTCTGATCCTATAATTTGCCAAACATGACCAGATTTAGGTTATATGGAACAACAGTCACCTCATATCATGATATCATAATGGTTTCAATGATCTCCTATATTCTAGTTTATGCACATAAAGAGATTTTAAATAATGACGATTTTCTTTACCATCATCCTATAATATATAGTTATCATCATATTGTGGTAATAATATGAACGTTATTTACATCTCCGGTGATGTTTAGGTTAAATTAATTTTAAACTCAAATTTCATGCAAGTGAAAAAAATTGCATGCAATCACTTGAGCATGTAAGACCTTATTTCCTCTATCATTGTCCATTACCTTATTTACTTATTTATTTATTTATAACAGCAAATAACCACCTACACACACACGCACACACACCAAGCTTTATTTTGTTCCTCAACAAATTAATCCAATTAAGGTTCAGTTGGACAAGTAATTTCCATCATTGATTTCTGTTGTAACAAGAAATAATTGTAATAGATGGGATTTTGGCATTATCAAATCCTTGCTCTATAATCTGGGCCATTCCGAAGACTTATGCAGAAAAAATACTGTACATATTTACCACTAAAATATAATTATGGAAGGTATGATTATTTTTGGTGAATGAACTTATATCCACTACATAGCCAGAAAAAGATAAAAAATATATATTTGATGACAAAACGCAGGTAAGTGTACCTGCATGCTGGTTCTCCTTTTGTCACATTATTTTAATAAAATTCATAATTAGGTCTTGTGGCATAATTTTTTTTTTGAAAAAATGCTGCTAGTTCAGTCAAAGTGTGATGATTACTTAATCACAAATTTCTTACATAGATCACAAAGTCCACCATGCACTGTTCTCATGCTGTAGTTGAAGATAAGACTTTTACACTATACGGTGGACTTATTTAAGGTCCTACACTGTGGTGGCTTTTCTCGAGTGGATTCACCTTTTCTTGTTCTTTCCTTTTCGTTGATGGGCATTGGTTCATCTTCTAGTCCAACTTGAATTAATTGGGTTCATAAAAGATTCAGCAAACCATTAGATCGAATTCAATAAGTCACATCTAAATTATAACTCAAGAATGATAAACATGCTCAAAGTCTTACTTTGGAGGTCGAAAGTCCCTCTATTGTTTGGCATATTGAAATTTTATGTCTCTGTCCTTAACATTAGTGGACTAAACAAGATGTTTTCTTTTTCCTAAAAAAACCTAAGCCAAGAAAAAGAAAAAAGAACAGAAGAGATGTTTAGGGAACTCTGCAAAGCAGATGGCATATCTTTTAGGGGTGGTAAATGGGTCAGGTCGATCATAAACAGGTCGGATCATAAACGGATCGGATCAGAAAATGGTCAACCCAAACCCAACCTGTTTATTAAACGGGTCAAAAATTCAAATCTGAATCCGATCTATTTATTAAACAGGTAACCCGACCCGATCCGTTTAACCCATTTATTAAATAGGTCAAATTAGGTTAAACGGGTTAAACATATAAAATGGATTAAACAGGTTAAACAGGTCAAGTTAAATGGGTCAGAAACATGTTAAACAAATTTTAAACAGATTAAACAGGTCTTAAATGGGTTAAACAGGTTAAATGGTATTAAATAGATTAAAGAGGTTAAACAGATTAAATGGTTAAATATGTCATAAATAAGTTAAATAGGTTAAACAAGTTAAGTGGGTTATTTGACTCAACTCAATCTAAATATTAAATGAATTAAATGGATCATATATCTAAAATTTATATTCGATTTAATTATTAAATAGATTAAATAGATCGATCTATTTATGATTTAAATTTATTTAATTTAAATTTAAATTTATTTATAATGAATCAAATAGATTCGATCCGGTGATTTTTTTTATTCGATCCGGTGATTTTTTTTTTTCGATCCCGGCACCCACTTGTTTTGATTTAGGTACGGCAAGTTTCCCATCAAGTGGGACCACCGTGCATGCCAGCCAGCTGAGGACCGGACAAGAAGCTCAAATATGCCAAAAGCCTGGAGAAATAATTGGTTGGACCACCAGCTTACGGCGGACCAATTTAAGCACAAAGTAAGATGCGCAACATGGGAAAAAAAATAAAAAAAACAGAGAGAGAAAAAAAAAAAGAAAAGAAATGATATAGATGGTGTGTACGTCCGCTTTGTGGTTGGACTAGCCAATTGCTCGCTTGGGAGATCTAGTCCAACCAATAATTTTCCTTAAAAGAAGGGATTGGTGGCACACGTCAAAACCTCAACTAGGGATCAATAGATTATTATTATTCTATTCTGATTAATCTTTAGATTATTAATTAGCTATCTGTAATTTTTTAAAAGAAAAAAAAAATTATCATGTAGACCACACGACTTTCATGCTCTCTGATTTAATCCAACTAAAATTGCGTGCCGGTAAGTTAGATAACTTCAATCCCAACTATTAGCCCGCCTAATCTTGATCCAAATATTGTCTGAATTGGAGCATCTCTAATTTGGGATTGAAATAGAGAGGTCAAATTCATCTATCATGGCCATCTGTATAGACTTCTCACGATGTATAGGACAATGCGCTGCATAGGCTATGTGGGTTACACAAAAATATAATTGTGTGAATAGCTATGATTAGAGAAAAATGTTGGTTGCATTAGCGGTGGACCGGTCCAACTACAAACCAATATGGAGAACAAGGTGTCTGGCTCCCTTTTCCCTCGTTCTCTTTTTTTTTTTTTGCTAACACAGAAAAAGAAAAAAAGAAGAGGGAAAGGGGAGCCGGGGATCCTCTTTCTCCGTATGAGTTTGTGGTTAAATTGGTCCATTAGCTTAGTAGTGCATTTGATTCAAGTGAAAATGTCTCATAATTAGGACTTGGAACTCTCCTGCTCAACCCTAATGGAGAGGATCAATTCTAAGGGCCAATCCGTTCTTGAAAGCAGGGACTTACGGCTAATATGGATAAAGAACTAACCTCCATGCACTTCATCTTAGAAAAGCATAGGCAACCCAATTGGGCTTGAACACACTTGATTAGACCCAGCTACTGTTATCTGGTGCCTTAACACACTATCTGATTGATTCAATAAAGAATTCAACAAGACACATAAGAGGCTTGATAAGATATGGACCCAAACCCATTCTTCAGAAAAAAAAAAGGAAAGGAAAACAAAAAGGAAGAGGAAGAAGAAGGGAAAGAAATAAAGGTGTGGACCAAGCTCAAACCTCAATTTGGCACCCAATCTATTATGTAATATTTTAAATTGATATATATTCATTGATTAGAGATATGCAGAAAGATTGGAAAAGGTTTATTATCCATAACCCAAACCAATGTTCTTTAATACATATATATATATATATAGAATCTGCTCCACAAATCCTAGAACCATTTATATATATATATATATATATATTGAGGGTGATCTTCAGAAGAAACTAATCCTAGCTTAAGACTAATAACATTTATTGATGTACATTTACTTATACAGAAACGGGAATAGAGAAGAAGACAGTAGCGGACTATGCTCACAAGATAAGCCAGGATGAGGATGAGGAAAAGAATGAAATCACGTACCAAGGCAACTTCACCCTCCCTGTCAATTTTGGCGATATTGGTGCTATTTTCGTGACCAATGAGCATCACAAGGAGATGTATCTCAAAGATATTGTCCTCATAATTGATGATCAGACTTGTACTATAGATTGCCAATCTTGGGTGCACTCCAAGTACGATAATCCTGAGAAAAGAATCTTTTTCACCAGTAAGGTAACTCTCTCTCTCTCTCTCTCTTTCATAGATAATTACTATAACAAGTATATTTATCAAATAATTAGGGATATAAAATAGGATTCACCATAAGTAATGAAAAATTGATATTATAATCTTAAAGTAATAGCAAAAATGAGCGATAGTTGTAAAGAGCTAGCATTTAGTTATTGTAATGGTCAATGCATGAATAGCTACCACCATTTTTAGGTCCTATTATACATTTGGATATAATAGAGGTGTTCTTGAAATAGATTTAGGCCACATTTGATAAAATTTTTGGAGTATGAAAAAGTATTTTCTTATCCTCCAAAAGCATTTTTACATGGCACAATAATTTTTGGTAAAAAATTAGAAAGTTATTTTATCTTTATCAATGACTTTAATAGAAAATTGAAGTACTTTTTGGCTAATGTCGAAAGTTATTTTAATTTCAATAAAATTTTTTCAATGATCAAAATGTCCATCAATAAATTTTATAATTACATCTTATATCATATCTCATCATATTATTATATTATGAATATAATATAATATAATATAATAATAAATTTTATTTTGATATACTATAAATATATAATATAATCTATTATAGTATTATTATATTATAATCTATTATTAGATTAGATTATAATCCATTATATTATACTACATTATAATTATAATAAAATTATAATATTATATTCCATTATATGATATAATAATATTTTAAATATCATAATATTTATACTATAAACATATAATATAATCTATTACAATATAATTATATTATCAATCTAATATAACAATATTTTAACAATAATATAATATTATTATATTATAATAATATAATATATCATTATATTATATTACATTATAAATATAATAAAATTATAATATAATATTAGAATATTATATTATATGAAAATAATATTATATGATATAATAATATTTTAAAAATCATAATATTTATACTATAAACATATAATATAACTATTATAATATTATTATATTTTAATAATATAATATAATACAGTATATTATATTATAATGTGTTATTGGATTAGATTATAATCCATTATATTATATTATATTATATATTACATTATAAATATATATAATAATAATATTATATTATATTATTTTAATGTATATTAATGTATAGTATTATATTATATTATATTTCACTACATAATAGTATGTAATATCTTTCTAAAAATACTTTATTACTTTAGTTACCAAACGTACGTTAAAATTTCAAATCATTTCATAAATATGGTTATCAAACAGCAAATAGATTTTTAAAAAAACTTTATTTCCAAAAATTCTATTTTTTTCAAATTCTACTCCAAAAGCTCCAAAAATTCTATTGCCGACAGCAATCTCAAACGGTCTTATTTATTCATAACATTTGGCTTAGCTTTCTATTGTTGTTACAAATCAGAAATCCACCTTTTAATTTGATTGGGTTTATATATATATATATATATATATATATATATATATATGCGCGTGCGCATGAAGATGACCAACATTGCACCAAAAATTATCATGTAACAAGCAACATAACGTGAAGCTCTATTTTGTTATGCTATTCAATTAATGCACTTGCTCTTTAGGTCTAAACTTTAGTAATTGTATTTTATTAATACAAGGAAGCATGTCAAGTCTTTCTAACACACTTTCGTTTGTTCCATGTGGAGCAGTCCTACTTGCCATCCCAGACCCCAAATGGTCTTCGGAGGCTAAGAAAGAACGAACTGGAGAACCTGCGGGGGGATGGAACAGGGGAGCGCAAGAGCTTCGAGAGGATCTACGACTATGACGTATATAACGATCTCGGCAACCCGGACAATAGCGATGACTTGGCAAGGCCGGTCCTCGGCGGTAACAAAAAATTCCCATATCCTAGGCGTTGTCGGACCGGACGTCCGAGGAGCAAGAAAGGTACCCAAAATATTGAACCCAATCCTAATTGCCAATCGCTGAGGCTCTGGAGATTGTGAGCGAATCTAGTCAGTCAATGCGTCCCTTGACTCCCAAAAGGCAAAACCAAAATAACGCTAACCATGCCACAATAATGACAAATATGTTCGAGAATATGCGATGTTGCAACACAGTTCCATGATCTAGCCAAGTACAAGCAAAGCAGATATAAGATTAATTAGGTTATATGCTAACAACACAGCTCCATCTTTCTGGATGATCGTACGTTTCAGTACTGTGACATGACCTTTTTTTTTTTTTTTTTAACTCTCAAAAAGAATGATGACGTTATGATGATATACGTAATCTTTTGGATGTTAATATGTATTCACTAAACTTACATGGGAGCATATGCTTGCACTTGCAGACCCTCTTTCAGAATCATGGAGTGGGAATAATTACATCCCCAGGGACGAGGCTTTCTCAGAGGTGAAGCAGGCGACATTCACAATCAACCTCGCGCGATCGGTAATCCGCTCTCTTCTACCTTCAATTGATACAGCAGTCATTGATCCGAAGCTGGGCTTTCCCTACTTCACCTCCATTGATGCGCTGTACAACGAGGGCATGAGGTTTCCAAAGAAGGAGGGACTCGCCTACTTCCTCACCCTCGTACCGAGGCTAGTCAAGACAATTGCTGAGGGCACTGAACAAGTCTTACTCTTTGAGACCCCAGAAATGATTGACAGTAAATTTCTTCTCCTCCCTTGGCATTACATAACGGAGACAAGAAATTTCATGCATTACTACTATGGATACCAAAACATGTTTCCTATATATATATCAACTAGCAATATTCCAGCAATCAAATGAGAGGAGGAACTATGCGTGAGAAATTGTGATTAAGTAACAAGAATCATAATAATTAAGTGTCAATTAAAATGATCAGGATTGGCTCTTCGAATCTTTATTTGAAGAGTCAGAACCCGTATGACACGCTTGTTGGCTTCTATATACTTTTTATATATTGCACTAACTTGGCGGCCTTAATTGCAGGGGACAAGTTCGCATGGTTTAGAGATGAAGAGTTCGCTCGGCAAACTTTGGCAGGCCTAAATCCCTACAGCATTCAACTGGTTACGGTATGCTCTGCTTCAAAGATTTCACCCATACGAGATCTAGCTGAAAAGAATCGAACTCAATTCACAAATATAGTAATGTATCCAAATCACTGATCACATGCCACCCGTTTGGGTCAGCAGACCTGCTGGGTCACAAGTGACGATGTCAATTGGCCTTCAATCTACCTATTTAGAAATCTTGATCAATATTGCTGACCTGACAACATAACTTAATGTCAGAGCAATGCTAAATTGTACATGTGCCTTGGCTACTTTATGGTCATGCATAGCGAAGTTAGTATGTAGTTTGAGCTATCTTATTTATTTATAAGCCACGAGGTGATTTAGCTTGCTTCTCTGACATTGTGCAGGAATTTCCAATAGTGAGCAAACTTGATCCTGCTGTTTATGGTCCACCAGAGTCAGCGATCACTAAAGAACTAATTGAACGGGAAATAAAAGGAGTCATGACGCTTGAAGAGGTAAAATTTATACACATATATACGTATGTATATAAACATATACATATACATACTTCTATAGTATGTTTCTATGTGCATAGAGCAATGCTATTGTAACTCAGAAAAATCATGCAGAAAAGTCATGACTGAGGTGCCTTCCACCAATCATTTTGCTTCATTTAATGGCACACTTCTCAATGCCAATTAAAATGAATCAATGGTAATGCACCATGCCAGTCAAGTGACTTTTTTAGTTGAAGCATTTTCCACAGGTATATGCGATGCCACCTTCTTAAATCTAATCATCCACAATCGCAGCGTGTCTATTGCCATTAGTATCTACATTGTTGGTTTTTATAATGACCATTGTCATTATTTATCTCCAGCAAAGTCGAGTCCATGCAAGAATGACATTTTTTCCCTTCCCCATCAATACCTTTTTTCTCTGAATGGCATGCTTAATTAGCCGAACCAAACTTATTATTGGTCTTTTCTTTTTTTTTTTTTTTTTGGTTTTCTTTCAGGCAATCCGACACAAGAGATTGTTCATGCTAGACTACCACGACCTTCTGCTACCTTACGTGCACAAGGTCAGAGAGCTAGAGGGGACCACGTTGTATGGATCCCGAACACTCTTCTTCCTCACGTTGGAGGGTACGTTGAGGCCTCTTGCTATCGAGCTCACCCGACCAAAATCCCCCACCAAGCCCCAGTGGAAGCAAGTCTTCACTCCCTGCTGGGATGCCACCGGAGCCTGGCTGTGGAAGCTTGCGAAAGCACACGTATTGGCCCACGACGCAGGCTATCACCAGCTCGTCATCCACTGGTAAGATTATTTAGGACCCCAGCCTCGCCTCCCTCCCTGTGAATTGTAATCCAAAAATTTGAAGGATTAAGTACGGCCACGGTAGCAACATCACAGTATACCACCACAGAGTGGTGATACTAACTAAATAAATGAGATCGGCACCAAGCTAAGTTCTTAGAGGTAAAGGATTCAGTTTCAAGTAGCATTGGGGCCAAGAGAGCTCGGTAACCGACAGATCTCTACGACCAAACTTCCTAATGACTTTGCAAATGATCAAGTGCTAGAGCACCTGTAAACTGTTTTTGTACGCAACTACCGTCCAAATGACTGAGCCATTCTCTTCTCTGTGACTCGACAGGTTACGAACCCACTGCTGCACCGAACCATACATAATTGCAGCAAACCGGCAACTCAGTGCGATGCACCCAATATATCGGTTGCTGCAGCCCCATTTCAGATACACAATGGAGATCAACGCAAACGCACGCGAGTCACTCATCAACGCAGGCGGTGTCATCGAGACAACATTCTCTCCTAGCAAATATTCCACCGAGTTAAGCTCAGTTGCCTATGACCAGCTATGGCGATTCGATATGGAGGCCTTGCCTGCCGATCTGATCCGGAGGTAAACCACGCCAGCAACTCATAAACCACTGGCTTTTGTATATATAAAATCTCCATATAGATACCCAGGACTATCTGATAGTTGGACGTAACACGACCCCTAAGTGAGTCAACTCAGGCTTTGAGTGGAACGATAAGTTGAACAACAGCTACTTGGGCCCAAAGGTTTTAAAGTTGAACCACAGGTCACGAGGGATGGGCCAGAGCTAATACAAAAGGGAACTAGTGTGGAATGAGTTTACATAGAGGGGTCCTATGGTGACTGATCTCGACCTTTCTCCCCAAAAAATCTAATGATATTTTTCAACCAGCATCCTCTGTGATGTGTGAAAGTACGATGCATCCCTGGATATCAAAAAAAATGGATGGCCATCGAACAACACCACACCGTATATAATATGTCACGTGCCCATGAATTGTTTTGTTTGATGGGCACCCTCTCCTGATGGCGCCATCTATGGCTATCCAGCACTTAGGCGGTACCACACGCGCGCACTTATCCATGATATGTTTTGATGTTTGTCCTATAAAAAACTAATAAAATACTATCAGCTAATTGATTGGCACCTTACTCCTTGGGCACCTGCCATTTGTGTGAATTATAGAACTTCATGCTCCTCTTAAAACTGTTTGTTTGATTGTACTAAATTGCCGAGCTAGAAGTCCAAAAAACTAAAACTATTAAATTTTACTTCAATTTCGGTTAGAATAAAAAACTAAAAACTATATATATATATGGCTTAAGCAATGGTAAGCTTTATCTGAGTTTTTCTTAATTATCAGGGGACTGGCGGTGGAGGATCCGACAGCAGAGTTCGGATTAAGGCTCACGATAGAAGACTATCCTTTCGCCAACGATGGCCTTCTGGTATGGTCAGCAATCAAGCAATGGGTTACAGACTACGTAAACTTCTACTACCCAGAAGCAAGCCTGGTAAAGAATGACAGCGAGCTCCAAGAATGGTGGACCGATGTCCGAACCAAAGGCCATGGCGACAAGAAGGACGAGCCATGGTGGCCGGTGCTTAACACCCCCGATGACTTGATCCAAGTCGTGACCACCATCATCTGGGTTGCCTCCGGCCACCACGCCGCGGTCAATTTCGGGCAGTACCACTACGCTGGCTACTTCCCCAACCGCCCCAGCATCGTCCGCAAGAACATGCCGGTGGAGGACAAGAACGAGACCGACTTTGCCAAGTTCTTGCACAAGCCCGAGTTCGCCCTTCTCGGCTCCTTGCCCTCACAAATTCAAGCCGCGAAGGTGATTGCGGTGCTCGACGTGCTCTCCAGCCATTCGCCGGACGAGGAGTACTTGGGTGGGGAGCCGGAGCTAGCATGGAAAGACGAGCCCAAGATCAATGCTGCGTTCGAGAGGTTTAGAGGAAGGATGGAGGAAATCGTAGGGATCATCGATGGACGGAATGCCGATACCAAGCTTAGGAACAGATGTGGTGCCGGCATTGTCCCATATGAGCTCCTCAAGCCCTTCTCCAAACCCGGGGTGACGGGAATGGGCATTCCGAACAGTATATCTATTTGAGATAAAACTGGAATATGTAAGGAATTAACTTCTCTTCAATAAAACACAGGTGGCTTTATGCCTCCTCCTCTATCAAAAAAGAGATAACAAACTGCAGGAAGGAACTTCCTTTCATTTCATTAGTTTCTGCTTATAAAACATGCATATTTTTCATCGATCACATCGACTGTCTATGGATTAACTGAGCTGAAAGTAATAAATCCAGCTTAAGCTATCCATGTATACGCCTTGAGCCTTGCAGAAAGCCATTCAGCAAACTCATTGAGTCTCCATGGATATACGGTATTAATTAATTGTTCTTCCTCGAGAGAAAAATCCTTGGGAATGTTCTTCATAAGACACAGCCGGTCATAAGCAACCATCGCACATCTTTGCTTAAAAGATTACTTTTCCTCATCGTGCAGGCCACAGTGTTACCTGGCCTGGCCTCATTTTTAAATATGGTAATTCTAGAAAGTTAATTTACTCTTCTTAACTTGAAGACAGTAAGAGTCCAACTTTGACCATCTTGATGTTCTCCGTAAGATTAAAACACATACTAGAACCTGTGTTTTCTGCCATCATGCGGCTGATACTCTCAACCATCTTTTTGCCAACCGTCCATACGCTGGATTTATTTGGAAGTCAATATGCTTGTTGATGTTCTTCATGAGAATAAGACAGTACTTCACGGCTCCTTGCTACTAAAACATGGCTGGTTGCGTTTTCTACCGGCATGCAATTTGTTGGGATATACCGATCGATCTCTCTCACACTGACTCACCGTCGGACCCATTCGATCGGCGTCCGACTCTACCGACCGCACCGACCGACGACTGCCGACACCGTCCGATCGAATATATGTCGGTCGGACAGACCCTCTCCATTCTCGACTGGCCGAACTACGGAGCCCGATATCCGATTCCCGCAATGCCCCCGACTGATCATCGGAGGGTCCCTGGGCTTTCACTTGACATTCCACAACCAAATGCCGACGTACAGTCGGTCGGCTCCCCCGAATGCCATGCGATCGCTGTGTGCTGCCGTTCTGACAAAGGCATGCGGTACAGCTGCCCTGGGATATTGTCCTGCCAAGGACATAGATTAATCCCAGTGATGTGATAAGCCCACGGCGACTTGATAGTCTGCGATAACTCTGACAGCCTCCGACGATTTGACAACTCCCCCCATTGTCTGCACCATTAATGACGGTGCCATGCCGCGCTCTACTATAAAACGGAGAAGGCAACAGTGCTGGAGGAGGTTCCTTCGAAACCCTTGGGCCTAGCTCTCTCTCTCTCTCTCGCTGAGCTCCTTGATTCTTTTCTACTGTTGCCTAGTCTCCTCTCTGACTTGACCATCGGAGGGTCCCCACTGGAGTCACCTTCGGTTAGTGCGGACTTCTTTTGCAGGCGCTCGTTCCCGGCGACCAGGCGACGAGGGGATTGGCCGCAACAGGTTTGGCGCACCAGGAAGGGGGGTGACGGTCGGATTACGACCCCCACAGAACTCGAAACACCCTTTCGAAATGACAAGAATCAGGGCTCAGCGATCGAGGGCCATCGATCGACGAGGCATTCTTTCCGTCGGAAAGAGGCCTCTCCTCCATCCTCCATGGCGGAACCTAGTTCTCCGCATCCAGTGGTGACCACGGAGGCGCAGATCGCGGCGATCGTGCGGCAGATGACCGTGTTGACGGACGCGGTCAAGAGCCTTCAACAACAACCAACCCGGTTGCCACACTCGCCAGTAGAGCAACCGGCGGCACACCCGATGCCCTCCAGGAGCAGCCGCTGATGCTTGCGTCGGTCTCCATCCCCTCCTCGGGAGCAGCCGTCGCGGCACTCCCACCGAGGGGGGGAAAGGCGGACACAACATGATACCCGTCGGTCCCGACAACCATCTCCTTTCCAGCTGGAACGAGCAAGGAAGGAGAAGCGGCCGCGAAC
This sequence comes from Elaeis guineensis, assembly GCF_000442705.2. NCBI lineage: Eukaryota > Viridiplantae > Streptophyta > Magnoliopsida > Arecales > Arecaceae > Elaeis > Elaeis guineensis. The sequence continues at coordinate 162,491,299 of NC_025993.2, read as the reverse complement.
GCCGTTCGCCTCCCTCTCAGATTCGTCGGGATACTCCACCCCCAGGGTCTCCCAGCACCGACGGGCCGACGACTACTAACGCAGGTTCGAAGAAATCGACCGTCGGCTTGCCCAGCTGCAGGTGGACGGACAGAAGTCCTCGAACGATGTCGACTTTCAGACCGCCCAACCTCTTTTCCGACTCATCCTCGACGAGCTGATCCCTAGTCGGTTCAAGATGCCTCATGTGGAGCCCTACGATGGCTCCACTGACCCAGTTGACCATCTGGAGAGCTACAAGGCTCTCATGACGATCCAAGGGGCGACCGATGCCCTTCTCTGCATCGGCTTCCCCGCCACACTTCGCAAGACCGCCAGAGCCTAGTACTCCGGCCTCCGCTCAGGAAGCATTTACTCCTTTGGACAACTCAAACATGCTTTCGTGGCCCACTTCAGCACTAGTCGGAAGCCCCCACAGACCTCCGACAGCCTTTTTTCCCTCAAACAGGGAGAAAATGAGATGCTCCGATACTTCGTGATGCGATTCAACGCGGCCACGCTCGAGGTTTGGGATCTCAACGAAGACATGGCTATCTCAGCCATGAAGAGGGGGCTAAGGGGGTCCCGATTCACGTACTCCTTCGATAAGACCCTCCTCCGGACATACGCCAAACTGCTGGAGCGCACGTACAAATACATGCGCGTAGATGAGGGAGCTTCCGACCGATGCCTGACTGAGGCCAAGGGCCCGAAGGAGAAGCAAAGGAAAGGTTGGGCTCCTACCGAGCCTAGCAAGCCCCCGACCAACAGACATGTCTCACCCGAACGACGGAGCCCGAGATCACCTCGACGGTGGAGTTCGAGGCCGACGCATCCCAGGTATGACTCCTATACCCCTCTCTCTGCTCTTCATGCGCAGATTTTGATGGAGATCGAAGGAGAAGAATATCTGCGACGGCCTCCGCCTTTGAAGGCAAAGGGCCTCGACCGATAAAAGTACTATCGATTTCATCGGGGCCACGACCACAACATCGAGCAGTGCATCCAACTCAAGGATGAAATCGAGGCCCTCATACGTTGAGGGTATCTCAAAAAATTTCGAAAGAATCCACCGACTCGACCCGTCCCCGACCGACGACCCCAACCGACTGAGGAGGCGACGAACAATCAGCCCACGGTCAGGGTCATTAATGTGATCTCCAAACGACTGGACCACGGGACGACTACTGAAGGGAAGCCGACGAAGAAGCTACGCCAAGACAATGTAATTACCTTCACAGATGAAGATACTCAGAGAATACAAACTCCCCACGACGACGCTGTTGTTGTCTCGACAACAATAGCAAATTATGATGTAAGAAGAATCTTTGTTGATAATGAAAGTTCGACCAATATTTTGTTTTACTCAACCTTCTCCTGAATGCGACTGTCGGCTGATCGGCTCGAAAGAGTCTCCACGCCCCTGGTGGGTTTCGCCAGAGAAGCCGTCACGGTGGAGGGAGAAATTACTCTTCCCGTGACAGTCGGAACCGAACCACGACAAAGCACCGTCCACTTAACTTTTGCGGTCGTCCAAATACCCTCGGCCTACAATGCCATACTTGGAAGATCTGGGCTAAATGCCCTCAAAGCCATAGTTTCAACCTACCACCTACTGGTTCGGTTTCTGACCAAAAATGGAGTCGGGGAGATGCACGGGGACCAACAGCTCGCCCGGCGATACTTCCAAGTCTCTGCTCGAAGTAACCAAGAGAAGGACTCCCTGACGACCGACAGGCTGGACCAGCGGAGAGAGGAGGAATGGGGCGAACCGGCCGAATAGCTGGTTTCCATCCCGATAGCAGAAGATCCCGATCGAGTGGTCTGGGTCGGATCCCAATTATCCGACCCTGAGCAACGGCAGCTAGTGAAGCTGCTGAAGGCCAATGCCGACGTATTCGCCTGGTCAATAGCGGATATGTCCAGCATCCCCTCAGAGACGATGACTCACCGACTCAACATCGACCCAGCAATGAGGCCGGTGAGGCAGAAGAAGCGATTTTTTGCTCCTGAGAGACAGAAGGTCATCGACGAGGAAGTGGACAAGCTGCTCGAGGCAGGCTTCATCAGAGAAACCATGTACCCCGATTGGCTCGTCAATATTGTCATGGTGAAAAAAGCCAACGAAAGATGGAGGATTTGCATTGACTATATTGACCTAAACTATGCCTGCCCGAAGGACAGCTTTTCACTTCCAAAGATCGACCAGCTGGTAGACGCGACGTCCGGCCATCGACTGCTCAGCTTCATGGACGCCTTCATCGGATACAATCAGATCCAGATGGCGCCTGAAGACGAGGAACACACAGCCTTTGTGACCGCCAAGGGCCTTTACTGCTACAGGGTAATGCCCTTCGGACTGAAAAATGTCGGGGCCACCTACCAGTGACTTGTCAATAAGGTCTTCAAAGATCAAATTGGGTGCAACATGGAGGTGTATGTAGACGACATGCTGGTAAAAAGTGCGCAGACCTCAGACCATGTCCAAGACCTCGAAGAAACTTTTCGCACTCTTCAACGACATCGGATGAGGTTAAATCCGACTAAGTGCGCCTTCAAGGTGACTTCGAAAAAGTTTCTCGAGTTCCTCATTTCTCAACGAGGAATCGAGGCTAACCTTGAGAAGATAAAGGCAATCATCGACATGCGGCACCCGAACACCAAGAAGGAGGTCTAACAGCTTAACGGAAGGATCATCGCACTCAGCCAATTCATCTCTCGGTCGGCAGAGAGATACCTCCTATTTTTCAAGATCCTGAGACAAGTGAAGGACTTCTCTTGGCCGGACGAGTGCTGGCAGGTCTTCGAGGATCTGAAGAGGTACCTGACCTCCCCGCCATTGCTTGTAAAGCCGGTAGTCGGAGAAACATTGTACTTCTATTTGGCAACCTCCCCAGAGGCGGTTAGCTCGGTGCTCGTCCGGGAGAACGAGAGCCGAGTTCACCAACCCATATATTACACCAGCAAGTGCTCCACGAAGCTGAAGCCCGATATTCAAGGATGGAGAAAATGATATTCGCCTTGATCGTGTCTGCACAATGACTCCATCCGTATTTTCAAGCGCACGCTATCATGGTCCTCACCGACCAGCCCCTGAGGGCGATCTTGCGTCGCCCCGACACATCAGGGCGACTGGCGAAATGGACGATGAAGCTAAATGAGTTCGACATTCAATACCGACCACGACCGGCCTTGAAAGCTCAGGTCTTGACTGACTTTATTGCAGAATGCCTGATGACCGACCAAGAATTGGAAGGCGGGAGCCCCGAAGAAGTTGCAATCTCCGAACCTGACCCCAGGTCTACCTGGGTGTTGCACATCAACGGAGCTTCCAACGCTCGAGGGAGCGGGGCTGGGTTCCTGCTCACCAACTCATAGGGAGTGGTTACTGAGTACGCCCTCCGGTTCGACTTTAAAGCCTCTAATAATCAAGCCAAGTATGAAGCGCTCCTCGCTGGCTTGAGAGTAGTGAAGAAGCTTGGGATCGACAGCCTCAGAGTCTTCTCCGACTCCCAGCTGATCGTGGGGCAAGTTAAAGGTGACTTTGAGGTGCGAGACCCGACCATGATAAAGTATCTTCAGAAGGTGAGAGATCTCGTGACACACCTCAAGTATTTCGAGATCTCCCACATTCTCAGGATAGAGAATGCTCGGGCTGATGCACTCTCTAGGCTTGCGACATCAGCCTACGACGCCTTGGGTCAGACATTTGTAGAGAGCCTCGAGTAGCCGAGCATCGACAGGGCCGAAGAGGTGCTGCAACTGACGACCGAACCAAGCTGGATGGATCCGATCGTTTAGTATCTGACCGACGGAACCAGCCCTGAAGATCCCACGGAAGCCAAACAATTTCGATGGGTGGCTTTCCAATACGTAATAATGGATGGCCGACTCTACAAAAGGTCATTCTCCCTTCCCCTACTCAGGTGTTTGGGATCGACTGATGCGGATTACATGCTCAGAGAAGTACATGAAGGGATTTGCGGAAATCACTTGGGGGGCAAATCTTTGGCCTACAAAGTTCTACGGCAGGGTTACTACTGGCCCACTATGAGAAAGGATGCGGTTGAGCTGGTTCGGAGGTGTGAGCCATGCCAAAGGTATGCCAACATACAACACCGACCAGTCAGCCAAATCACTCCTATTGTCGCCCCGTGGCCCTTCGCCCAGTGGGGGATTGACATACTCAGTCCTTTCCCTCTGGCATTTGGCCAAAGGAAGTTCATAGTCGTCGCGATCGACTACTTCACAAAGTGGATAGAAGCCGAATCTCTTGCACAGATCATCGAGCGAAAGATGGAAGACTTCGTCCAGAAGTCTATCATCTTCAGGTTCGGACTACCGCACACCATTATTACCGACAATGGACGATAATTCGACAACTGAGACTTTCGAAAGTTCTATGCGAGATTTTATATCACGCATCGACTAACCTCGGTCGGGCACCCACAGTCCAACGACGAAGTCGAGGTGACCAATCGGACTATTTTACATGGTCTAAAGACCTGACTGAATGAAGCCAAAGGCCTCTGGGTCGAAGAATTGAATTCCGTCCTATGGGCATACCGAACGACACCCCATGTTCCGATCGGAAAATCTCCTTTCAGCTTGGCCTATGGGACAGAAGTAATGATTCCGCTCGAGATCGGGCTATCGTTGATTAGAGTCGAGCAGTACCAAGAGTCGGGCAACTCCGAATGCCGGAGGGCCGACTTGGACCTCCTGCCCGAGCTCCGGTGCGAGGCTCTACTCTGCATGGCTTCCTACCGATAGAGAGTAGCCCGATACTACAATGCTAGGGTTAAGCCGAAGCTTTTCCGGCCTGGGGACCTAGTCTTGAGAAAGGCCGAAGTTTCGAAGCCTCTAGACCAAGAAAAGTTGGCTCCGAACTGGGAAGGACCCTACAAGATAGCAGACGCCTATGGACTGGGAGCTTACCGACTGGAGACTCTAGAAGGAAGCGCCATTCTCCAAACTTGGAATGCCGACAATCTAAGGTTGTACCACCAGTAAATTCTGTGTACCCTTCTTCGGAATGCAAATTTAGCTTCAAAACTTCAGAGTCTACAGTCTCGGTTCTCCAACGGTGCGTCGGTGCTCGCAAGTAGCACAAACCCCGACGCCACGACTTAGGCCCAGCGTTCCATGAGAAGTCTGCGGCCCAACCATCGATGGCGCATCGGACTCTTACGATGACCGACATATCTACTTTAGCGAAAGGCTGGCGACGACGACGGGACCCCCCTTGAGTCTAAGCCGCGCCCCTTCCCCAGCCAGCACCCGAGCAAGGCGACTGGCTAACTTGCCGACTTGGCTCCGACCGGGAAAGGCAAAAGGCCAACGTGACCCATGTCGCGTTCGCAACCCACCGACCAGGTCACGACCGATCGAAGGGTATTGGCTTACCACCGTTTACCGCACGTCGCGATGCATACGCCCGACAGAGAAGCGGGCAATGGATGACCGACTTGTCATCTACTGAACACGTCGGATATTATTCTATTATTGGACCCTACGAGATGATCGAACCAAAGGGCTACGCCCGAAGGATGGACGACGCCCGACTCGATGAACATGCCCACCAACTAAGGTCTGGGCAATGGGCGTTCGACTTAAGCTCTCGACTGTCGGGTCATACGACAGTCGGGAGGCTGATCTAAAGTCGGAGTTCGCTCTGCCTTTGCCGTGGCGCGCGCTACCGACTATTCCGGATCATTATCTGGGATCCTACCGAACGTCCTAACTAGTACGTTGGGCTTACGACTTATGCGTTGAAAGTATTTCGGCGAGTCACACAAGACACATCCCAGGATACATAGAGACAGAGAAAAAGTTGAAGTTAAAAAGATTTTGATTTCATTGAAGCTCGAGCTAAGTTTACAAAATTGGACCAAAGCCCGATTACAAGTATACCAAACAGAAGTAAAAACAAAAGACCGACTAATCACCGGAGTCGACTTCTTCCACCGGGAGAAGATCGGGGGCGATCGGCGCTTCCGCTCGGATCGGGGTAGCTTCAAGGGTTGGCACCGCCTGACCTTCGACAGCCTGGTCTGCGTCGGCCTCTACCGTGGCGGTGCGATCTCCCAACGACGGGTCGGCCATCTCTCCCACGGCTTGAGCCTCTGACTCTGGCTGGATGATGCTATCGAGATTGAGCTCCGGATACAGGCTCCGAACGACTTTTTGAGTGTCCTCGTACCCCACTCAGTACGAGAGGAAGCCGCTCTCCAGGAGTTCCTCCCGGTATTCCTCGGAGTCGCGGAAGTCCTCCACGGCTTGACCCATGGCTTCTTTCGCCGACTCCATCTCTGCCCTTGCTATGTCCGCGTCGGCCTGAGCGGTGGACAGGTTCTCTTTAGCCTTGGCGAGGTTCCCTAAGCTTATTTGGAGCTGCTCGCATTCGGCCTTGAGTTCCTTGGCAAAGTCGTCCCACTCGCGATGCAGCCGGCGAACGGTGCGGGACTTCCGCTTGGCATCCTCGCGAGCCGACTGCAGCTCGATCCCCGAAGCAGCCAAAGTGCCGTTAAGTCGGGAGACCTCTTCTAAGAGGTGGGAGATCTCCCCCTCAAGTCGGGCCTCCCGATCGACCGACTGCTTCACTGATCGACCAATATCACCTTGTCGGCCTCGGCAGCCATGGCCTTATTTTCTAGGCCGCATGCAGATCGTCGAATCTCCGATATCTGGCCTCCAGCTTGGATATGTTATAAATCAGCTACAAAAAAAACAAACAAAGCCGATCATCGGAAGATCGAACTTATGAAAAATGACAAAAACGAAAAGAAGAGAGACTTACCTGGATCATAGTCGGGTAGAAAAAGAACAGCATGTCAGACACCCGCTGATTCTTCATGACCTCGATATCAGTCGAGAGGATGACCGCCTGACATAGCCTCCTGGTCAAGTCGTGGTT